>NC_056728.1:1107344685-1107462185 GCF_019279795.1 Protopterus annectens | reverse complement strand
GTCTTGCAGTAGTTTTGTCCTGGTCTTATGTCTCTGTCCTGTGTATGTAAGTCTATGTCAGTGTTCAGTCTTACTGTGGCACTGTCTTTATCATGTGTGGATGTCTGTCCTGTGTGCAAGAGTCTGTGTAGCTGTTTATCTTGTGTTTCTCTGTTCAGTCTTTCTATAATGTTGTCTTTATCTTGTGTGGGTATCTGTTCTGTGTGTGGGAGTCTGTGTGGATGTTAATCTTCACTCTTGCTGTAGTACTGCCTTTATCATGTGTGGGTGTCTGTCTGTCTGTCTTGTGTGCAACTCTGCATAGCTGTCTGTCTTTTGTGACTCTGCCCTTTGTGAGGGAGTCTGTGTGGTTGCCTGTTCAGCCTTGCTGTATTGCTGTCTTTGTCTTGTGTGTCTGTGCTGTGTGTGGGAGTCAGTGTAGGTGTCTTTGTGTACCTCTGTGAAACTGGTTGCCTTGAGGCTTGTCATAACGTAATAACATTGCTACTAAAAGTCAGTCAGTCATAGCTCTCAACCTCTTGGCACAAAACATCTGGGAAAAGCCAAAGTAATGGGGGACAAAGCACCAAAAATTGGAACACATTTTAAATATTGCTCTTACAAACTTAAAAATATGCTAGAATAAAAGATCTTGGGACATGAAGTCTAAAACTCAAATTTCTGTCATTATTTAGTGAATTCATCCCTCCTGATTTGCCCCAAAAATACAGAAATCTATAAATTATGAGGAATAGACCAAAAAATGAGTGAAATCTGGACATTCTGTGAAAATCTGGGCAGTTGAGTATGCAGTCAGTGTGCATGCACCTGTAAATGGTGCTGAGCTACAGGGGTTGTCATAATATACCATTGGTACTAAATATCAGTTAGTGCGTGTGTCTTGGCACTTAAATTCTTAATGACCTGAATGTAGTGACCCTATAGTGATTGTTAAATGGTGCTGGATGAGCTTGACAGGGAAGGGGGTATGACAGCAATGTGGTCACACTTTCTTTTCTCCTGGATAGGTCCCCCAACTTGAAACTTGCTGGGGGCCCAAAAATTCTAGCACTGGCCCTGTGGACAACATTTCCATATTGTGGAAGCGGCTACGCATGAGTTAATAGACAAACTGCGAACATCACCTCTCACTGTGAATTTGATACATCCCTCAACTCTTTAGAAAGCAGCATCAAATCTTTTTCAAGACTTGGAACTTGCTACAAAACAGTTTTTGACAGACGAGGCCTGGCATGCTAAAAACCTCAAGGTCACAAAGAGTCTGATTTGGCTACATGAATAAATAACAACAACCTTTTAGTTTAAGGTCAAACAGCCACTGGAAAATTTGTATCAGCTGTAAAACTCGCTTATCTCAGCTAAATGTACATGTGGCAGGGCAAAAAAGTGTGTGTGTGTGTGTGTGTGTGTGTGTGTGTGTGTGTGTGTGTGTGTGTGTGTGTGTGTGTGTGTTAGAGAGAGAGAGAGAGAAATGAGAGAGTGTATTGTTAAAACAATGTCTCATTCAAAAAGGTTACTTTTTCATCTCGGCTTCACTGTATCAGTAAACATCTCAACTGCAAAATCCTAAAATGTTAAATAAGCGTCAACAGCAATGCAAATAAGTACAAATAACAGAAGCACCTAAGAAGCAGTGTTACAGGTACTAATTGTTGTTAGTGTATTTTGTGCTTACAGTACAGTACACCTTTGTCTTATTATATCTCAAAGAGGTGTAAAGCAGCTGGCAAGAAGAGCATTACTTCTTGTGGTTGATATTAGAAATAGCAGAATCAGAGAATAAACAAAGATTAAACAGAACTTGTTTCAGTTCCATCCATTTAATTGACTATCATCTTTAAAGAAGGTCTCTGGGCTTCGTAATGCAAGCACAAATGGTAATATGACTGGACCGTGTAGTGTAGCATGTATACAAGAAATAATGGTGCATGGCACCCCTGAGTCCTCTCTCTCCAATCTTTCAAAAGTAGGCATGAGTGGGAGATTAAAGGGGAGCACCAGTCACCTTACTAAATGAACAAACAATAGAGACTACATAATAGTTTTTAAAGTCATAGAAGTCACAGAGCACACATAAGCCTGCAGATAGAAAGTAGTGTAACACTCATAATCTGGCAGTTCTGTGTTTCAGGTCTAAGTAAACCACAAATCTGAGAACAAAGTTAAAAGGGTAGGTATTGTAGAATACTGCCTGCAATGTACTGTAATAAAACATACTTAAATGCACTTCAAAGGACTAAATTCCTATGTAAAATTGTATAACCAAATGTCTGACAAATGGCTTCTAGTCATTTGTACCTGCAACAGCCAGCTAATCTTAGACAAAATAAATCAGAAGAGTGACAAAATAAGGTTGGGCCTTTATTTACTATCTGATAACAAGGACAAGGAGCCCTTTTTCCATTTATTTTCAGTGGGCGGAGTATAAGTGGAGTCTAAATTAGATGAGGCATAATCTGTTGGTTACTGCTCTAGACCTGTGCTGTGCTAATTAGATGGACTTGTAGGCAGACGTGATTCACTGAGTGGGTGTGGCTGACCGTGCTGTCACAGTTTTAGGCACAAAGATAAATGAAATGGAAGGAACTTAGAAGCAAGGCTGGACAACACTTGCTGAGGAATCCTCACACTGTAATTCACTCCATTCTGGATCGTTACAGTTTAAGAAGGAAAGTAACTCTGGGTAGTAGCAGATGGAGGCGCATACGATAGAGTGGATAAGAACGTAATACCTTTAAATTCTGACCTGTGTAAGATATTTTGGAGAGAGTCACAAGAGAATGATAGAAGTGTGACAAGTAAGGATTTGAATGTATAAGATTTGCAGGGAGGGTATTAACGGTCTCTAACTGCAACTATCTTTTGCAACATCCCTGAGGGGTGATATATGGGGGCATTAGATCTGTGTTTAAAATCCAAGGTTCATTGCCTGTGTTTTAGAAGAGAAGTTTACTTTATATAGTTGTTTATGATGTTTTTTGTGTTAGGGTTAATTTTATTTATCCTTTTTGCTGACCAGGTTAGTCCCACTAGGCTAGTAGCCTCTTTTTAGGGGAGACCCGAGGTGGTACATATACTACTAGCAGAAATTTGGCCATGGCATCAGGGAAATTGCCATATTCTTTTCAATAGGTGCCTTGGGATATTTTACATATACCTGAGCTACCACACCTCAAGCAGATGGGGGCCTTCATTTAACATCTCATATTAGGGCAGCCACGGTGGTGCAGTGGTTAGCATTGTCACCTCAGACCAAGAGGTTCTCCGGTTTGATTCTCAGCTGGGGTAGCTTCTGTGCAGAGTCTGGGTGTTCTGGTTTCCTCCCACACTCCAAAGACATGCAGTAGGTGGACTGGACACTAAATTGGCCATAGGTTCATAGGTTGGTACTAGGCTATCAGCCCTAGGGCCTATACAAGCCTAGCCATAACAATTCCCTGGCTATTTCTTCCCACTTTATTTACTTTCCTGGACCCCTGTCTAGCAGGGCGAGTGAGTGGTACGGATGAACTACCGTGGCAGGGCCGGCAGTGTGAACCTTGGCTTGAGATGATTGCAACTGTTAAAGTGAAACCCTGACCTCATGTGCAAAATGGGAAAAAAGGGGTTGAGGATGGATGTATGAAAGATGACACACTCAGGAGTGCAGTTCTCCCTAATGCTGCACTGCAGTGTTAGCAATCAGTATGTCTCCTGTGGAAATAGAACCCACAGCCTTCTGTACCAAAGGTTAGTGTGCTACCTGTTATGCCACTACTGCAGACTGTTTTGTTAAATTTATTAAGGGGGTATTTGCTTAAATGTCCACTGATAGTGGTTTTCTAGTAGTGCTTAGTTCAGATTAGTAGACAGATTAGTGAGATCTAACCAAGTTATTCAGTAGAGACAAGTATAATCAAGAAGGTGACTATAAATTGACATATTATTGTAGATGGATGCAGGAAGAGGCTAATGAAGGACAGCAGCAAACATAAGTAGATGGGAATAATAGTTTGATTAAAGTACCCAGAGAAAATTGAATCAACTAAAATTGGGGAAGAATTAATATTTGTAGCATGGAATCTATATGGGTTAACTAATCCAGCGAAGAGGGAAAGGTTGATGCGTTTCTTGAAGAAGGAATTAGTGGGCATAGTTGTGTATCAGAAGACATATTTGGATAATGAAGAACATAATAAGCTGGCAAGGACAGGATGTTAGAATTTGGCTCCATGGGGTTTCCATACCTTCCCATGTAGGATTAAGGAACATGTCAGGGACATCTTGAAAAATAAGGAAACTAGCCCTTTGGCAGGGCATTTCCAAAAATATCATGGGGGTAATGTGGAGAATTTGAAGGTTACAGTGCTAGACAGCATTGAAAATATGATGTATTTAAATGATAAGTGTATAAAACAAATATTAAGGAAGAAAGAATTATATTTTATATTAAAATTTAATACACTTAAACCGAATGGTTTGAATTGTGACTGTTCATGGAAAAGTTTGTTGTAATAAGTGTATTTTCAAAATATATAGTGTTTTATGCATTTTATTATTTTTTTAAAAAAAAGTTGAATGATGTGGTTGATTGAATAATTGGATGCAATTTATTCATGAGAGAGTTGTAGGTGTTTAAAAGGGAGGGAAACTGTTCAGTGCAATGAATAATTTACTCTGTAAAGGCTATTTGCCGAGGCGCTAGAGAAGAAAACTGAAGTGTGTTTTTTGTGTTCCTTGTGTTATTGGATGTAACTACATCTTATTGGATTAAAGCTCTCTACAAGCTGCTACGGAGTCCTTCTTTGTGGTATAATAAGAACTGTTTGTTGGTGCTTTGTGGTTTTGCAAAGATGGGAATAACAGTTTGATTAAAGTACCCAGAGAAAATTGAATCAACTAAAATTGGGGAAGAACTAATATTTGTAGCATGGAATCTATATGGGTTAACTAATCCAGCGAAGAGGGAAAGGTTGATGCATTTCTTGAAGAAGGAATTAGTGGGCATAGTTGTGTATCAGAAGACATATTTGGATAATGAAGAACATAATAAGCTGGCAAGGACAGGATGTTAGAATTTGGCTCCATGGGGTTTCCCAGGACAAGAAAAATGGAGGTTATAACTTTGGTGGATTATACTTTGCATCTAATAGAAGGTATTCTAGAGAGCACAAGGGTGTGTGTTGCTGGATGAAAAGGAAGGTGTAGGGGTCAATTTATAATACTAGTTGCAATATGTCTTCCCCCAAAAGCTAAATTTAAAATGATAAAGGACATTATACTTCAAATAATACATTTTCAGGAGAGTCTTCTGCTAATAACAGGAGACTGGAATATGGCATTCACAGCTGGAGAGAGAGACAAAGGAGGACAAGATGGATGCAGCAGACTACAGTATAGAAGAACATTATATATTTATTAACATCATCTTGGCTACTTGACTTTTGGGATGTATAAGGTACTGAGGTTAAAGGGAAAGGTTTCACTTATTACAGTCATAAATGGAAATTTTGGTCAAAAATTGACAAAGCTTTTATATGGCAGGAATATACAACTCTAGTGAACTCAGTTAGAGGGTAGGTCTGATATGTGTTAGAGTGTGCTCAACAATATACTAAGGTTGAAAGTAACTTTGCTACAATTATGCAACATAAATAAGGTATAAGATAAAGCTTGCTTAAATGTAGAAATAGAGTTTAGTAATATGTAATCAGCATCCATACTAAATTACCATGGCTTGGAAAAGGAATCTGCTGAATGGACATTTTTCCCTTACAGACTTAAAAACAGGATGTATGCAAGAGCAAAAATGTAAAATCTGCTTTTAAAGAATGGACAATAACACTGTGACAATGTGTTTCCTCAAAAATATGTTTTTCTGCATGGAAAACAGGACATGGCACAAGAACAGATGTTCTTATACAAAGACCCAAATAGAATACAGGACAATGTGTTTCCTCAAAAACATGTTTTTCTGCATGGACAACAGGACACTGTTACAGGATGTTCACACTGTCAGAAAAGATGGTCTCTTACAAGACATTGTTAAACAAGGAAGCTTAGTATTGTTTCTACAGGATGAGCAATTCTCCAAAATAGAATATCAAGAGGAAATGTATATGTTTATGCATGACTAAAACTGTATATAAAGAGCTGTATAAATCCAGTTATGTTAGAGGTATGGTAGGGACTCATTTGTCCTAAGGTAAATGTTATATCTCTCACATCATCTGTACTATATGAGAAGTAAAGTTGGAACAGTACTTTAAGCTGCAACGTTGTTCCGTTTGGTTTATTATAAAAAGTTATTTGTTACTGCTCTCTAAAGTTGATGCTGCAAAGTATATTCTCTCGTCAGTGTATATTCTGCAAGTTTCTGTATGCAACAGACTGTGAATGCAAATATAACCAGACTTTGAATTTTGGCAGAATCCAGCCAGCAAGACTGAGTGTCTTAAGAACACTTCAAATCCATCACACCAAGCAGTAAGCAGCTCCATGTAATTTTTCAATATGGTTCCTTGACCATAGAAATAACATTAGAAGAAAGGTCAGAGAGGTTCTAGAGAGAAATGGTGGAAATGTGATGAATGGGTGAACTATGTGAAATGGTTAAGTGATATGTTGATATACTGGAAAAGTTACTTTTGGCCAAGGAAGAGATTAGCTGCAAAATGTAATCATTACAATGTCAAAAGTCACAATGAGTAACTTGCACTGGCATGCCATAACCAATTAATGTTTCCTATTATGCATAAAGCTTACTTTTCATTTAAAAAATCAGTTTTACATAAAAGCAGATTTTCTATAAAATAAACAATAAACCTTCCTGTGATACAATTCAAATAGGTTACGTCAGTTGTGTATAATAGCAAGTGTTATATGCAAAAGCATTTGCAATCCTTTTAAATAAATATCTTATATACAGAACTAATTATGTATAAAATATTTCCTTTCATAAGTAATAAAAACCTACAGATGGAAAGGATTGCCTTGCATTATTTGATAAAAAATGTTTATATTTATAAATTACTCAGTATATGTTGCTCCTTGTATTTCAGGTACTTTAATATCCATTATAAAAATTGTTTGTATACATAGATGATTCTGTATAAACTGTTTCTCATTTGGTAGTTTCCACTTAAACACATCACAAATCACTTTGTAGTACTACAACCAGTAACTAACCTTTTGCTATGAGAAAGTTCATTTTTATGCCAGTATATAAATAGTAGATGGATGGAATGCACTGACTACACCCCAAAAGTGAGGAAAAAGGCAAGCATTTTATGCACCTTTCCCATTTCAAACAGGTACAAAAGATGTACAGCTGTTATGCTCTCATTTCACATTACAGTGTACACAATGGACACCACAAACAGAGGCAAGAACCTAAAAGAGCTTTTAAAAGCTGTAAAACGCAAAAAAAACAGACAGAAGTGTTTATTGGCTTTAAAAGCTGTTCATTGAGGGGTACTTTTAGCATGCGGCTATTCTCTGTGCGGCATTCCACTTCACGATCCTACACTTTTTGAAGCTAGTAGTTCATTAAAGCAGCTATAGTTCAAAGTACTATGAAGAGTTATGATTGGATCTCTCCAATTATAACATAGTAGTCATATGGTCTCAGCATGGATGTCACAACTCACCTCACAAGCTTTGCTCTAAAAGTGACATCCATGTATTGAATGCATAACAACTTGGCTATGATCAGAGATCCAGTCATAATCTGTTATGTTATACACAAAGTGCTCAACGTGTAATCAGTAAATAGTCTCATTATGGGGAAAATAGAACTTTTGGTACTTTGTATAATCCCTTGGGTGCATAAATCACACTACACAACTTGCTGTATCTACTATTTCAGTAGTTAATCCTTTGTGTAGAAAACACTTAATATTTCTTTAAATATATTGTCTGCACTAAGAATCATTTCCTACTATAAGCATTAAACAGTTCCTTTAATTACAACACTTTTGTAACGGTTATAATTCTTAATTTTCATATTACACATACAACCCACATCTGATTTTTGTTCAAGCATGGTGTTTTCATCTTTCTTGTTGTAGCATCTTATTTTTATTTTATTTTATGCCTCTTGGTAAAATTTAAACCTGTAACCTTGAAATGTTGTTGTGCATGATTTAAATGTGTCACTTGGTTGCTGCTGAACAAGTTAAACTGTGCTTACACTTTAAGTAACATAAAAGAACACAAAGAACAACAGCAAAAAAAATTGCACTTTATTCATCTGCTTTTACTGTACTTGTGTTTCCTCCTACTTTATTTTGCTTTTGCCTCTTCTTAAAAGTACAAAATTTTATTTATTCTGCTGCATTTATTTCTGCTTGATCATAGCCTGATTAAATTGTAACTGTTATTCTAAGTCTTTTGGTTTAAGCACTTGGTCTTCATACTGGTTGTTTTACATTAAGAAGGTTTGTGGTCTGCACTCTTGTGGCAGGACAGGTAGCTTACATCCTTCTAATCTGGGAATTGCTGATTGAAAGTGTCTGCTATTCTAAAAGTGTATTAGTTCTGGTTTAAGCACTTGGGCTTCAGGGCAGTTAATCTACATTAAGAAGGTTTGTGGACTGCACTCTTGTGGGAGGAGAGGCTGGATTCTCCCCTTCTGAGCTGGGAATTTCTGGTCACAGGCTAATTTGTGCCTGCTTATTTGAACTGTTTCTTTCTGAAATTGGTGCACCTTGTTGCTGTAGCATAGACCAGGTTCAGGCCTGCTGAATCTAGCTTTGTTTGTATAACCTGAGCACTAATCCAGGCCATCATTTTTTGGAGAAGGTTCCCCTTCACCCTAGTGGCAGGAGTGTGCAGTTAGAACTTGTCTGATTGCAGACTGCTGGAACAGGGCTCAGTTTGGAGCTTTTTTCTGGTTAATTAGGTAACTTGTTTAAATTGGTTCGTTCATTTTCTATTGTTTTATATATAAAAAATTGCACTTTATTCATCTGCTTTTACTGTATTTGTGTTTCTTCATAGTTTATTACTAGGGGCACTGACTATACCTCTGATCTGAGATATACAACAATAAGTATCCTTTTCTGTGCATTTAAAGTGTTATTTTTAACTGTATCTGCTTTATTTTCTGAAAAAATAAACAAAAAAATATATATACTTGTTTTCCACCTTTCTAAGCTAGTATAGTCCAGTTTTCAGGTTAGTGCCAATTCAGGGCTATGTTACAAATCTCTGCGTTTGCCCATACCTTACTTGGATAGAAGGACGTTTCTCTGTTCACCTGTGAGAGAGGGGAGCTTTGCGCAGCCTATCAGTCCCTGGAGGAGTGGTTTCAGCCCAGAAATTAGTAGTTTATCGGCCATTTTGGGCTATAAAAAATGCATTTGACCGGTTTTGCGCGCCGGGCAGCGCTGGTTAGCTAGGGTATAACTATTCCCGGCTCCACAAAGTCTCCTCTTCAATTTCTCCCTTGGAACTAGACAAACTTTCAACTTAAGCACTCAAGCCATTCATTTCTCAACTCAGCACTTGCTCAAAACTCATCGCAGGCACTTATAAACCCTAGCACTAGACCACCCTATACTTTACAGAAGGACAAGGCTCTCTATTCGACCTTACCAGCCAATCAGTAAAACAGTTCACTGTACCTATCCAGGCATGTCCAAAGGGCAGTTTCAGGTGTACTCTCCAGTCCAACTGGTGAATCTGGGCATTTTGAGGCAATGTTACAACTGCCTCATGTACACAGACAACCCTCTCCTCCTACCAACAAACACTAATACATGTGAGAGATGCAGTTATACAGCCAAACTGGAGGCTAAGCTCTCTCAACCCAAGACTGGATCAGACAGTCAAGAAGAGAAGGGAAATACTTGCATCACACCAGCAGTCTCACACAGACCCATTAAACCAGCACTGGCAAAAAACACACATAAATACACGAAAACATACCTGGAGGCTCTAAATAAAAATCTGCAAAAGCAGCAGAGACCTCCAAAGGAGATATCCAAGCAATCTCCACCCCCCAACACAAACCATGAAACACATACTTCACAAAACCAGTGTGCCACGTAATCACAGCCCTTAAGGAAAAATAACATACCCAACACACCAGTAATAGGTGACTCTATAGTCAGGCACACTGACATCCCACTCACTAGGCTGAATAAAGAGAAGGTTACTTTTAGCTGCCTGTCGGGTGCCAGGATCCACCACATAACACAAGCACTCAGGTCACTCCAGAACAAGTACAAATATGACTGTCATTGTCCATGTTGGTGTGAATGACCTGAGCTGTACCTCCTTGGACTACATGAAAAGAGACATGGAAGAGTTCTTTGATCACTTAGCCCAGGTTGGTATGACCCTGACCCTGAGTAGCATCCTGCCCTTACCAAGAATGATACCATGGTATAAAGAAAAAATTATCAATTTCAACAATTGGCTGGTGTCATTCAAAGGGGATCCAGTGTCTGTCTGCCTGGGATGACATGCTCGACAAGCCAAGCTGCTTCGCTAGAGATGGCTTGCACCTGTGACCCTTAGGCTTTCGAATACTGGGCAAGGCTCTTGCCACCCTCATAGTGCCTTTTTTAGGCAAGGCTCAAAAGACAAACCCACCACCATAAATAGCACAAGTAACAAAAAACTGAGGATAATGCTACTCATTGCCTGAAGTCTAAACCTCAAAATGCATGCACTCAAGGCACTCCTCAGTATGGAGGAAATTGATATATGTGCAGTAACAGAAACCTGGTTTAAGGTTCCAGAGAGCACCCCAGCACTACCAGACTACAACTCATACCATACATTTCAGCCACAGAACCGGGACCGAAATACAAAAGGCGGGGGCATATCCATATTCATCAAGGATACCCACACCTCCAGGTTAGTGGCACAGCACGATGTTTCAGAGATCATTCACGTGCAACTAACAATGGGCAAAACTACAATTCAAATTGTAGCTTTCTACAGATCACCCACCATGTCCCAGGACCCCCATTCCACATTTCTGGAAACACTGGGAAACATAAAGGTCCTACCAAACACACTAATATTGGGTGATTTCAATTACCCAAACATTAACTGGGAGAACTACTCAAGTACTAACTCCCTTGCCCAACAGTTCCTAGAATTTATAAACTCAAATGCCCTGGATCAACTGGTCAACACTCCCACCAGAGGTGACAACATATTGGACCTGCTCATCACCAACATGGGTGACCATTGTTCCACACTGGAGGTCAACCCCTCGCTGGTTAGATTTAACCATAAACAAATCACTCCAGAAATCCACATTCCGCCACCACTCCCGGACAAGGAAACCACCATGAAAAACTTTTCAAAAGCAAACTTCACATTATTTAAGACTGAGGTGGAAAGTTTCAAAGCCCCCATGCTAAAGTATAATACTGTCCAAGCTGCAAAATCCTTTACTAATGCATTCTACGGGCACCTACAAGAATGCATGGATCGTGCTATCCCAAGCAAAACCAAGACTCACTCCTCCAAGAAAAGGAAACCAGTCTGGTGGGCCCCTGCCATAAACAAGCTATACAATAGAAGGAGCAAACTAGTGCAGAAAAGAGTAAAATCCCAAGAAGGGAAGACATCCCTGATCAGTATCAGCAAGGAACTACGATCCCTCATAAAATCATCCAAGGTGAGCTTCGAAAGAAAAATTGCCAAGGACTCCAAAGATAACCACAAGGCATTCTTTAGCTATGTCAAGAATCTAAGTGGCAATGCTCAGATCTGCTCAGAGTTAGTGCAGAATGGCACAAAATACACTGAACTGACCGATATCGCCAACATCCTGGCAGAAAGGTGCAGTGCAAACCTCACCCCCAAAAGGGCCCATAACCATACCAGAAGAATGGAGAGCTCCTGAAATCACCGACACTCAGGTTAAAACAGCCCTCTCCAAAGCCAAAAACACAGCATCAATGGGACTGGACGGTGTCCCAGGCTGTATCTTACATGAGCTCAAAGATGAACTAACCCTCACCTAAACACACTGTTCAAACTCAGCCTCTCCACAGGCTATGTACTCATAGAATGGCACGCAGCAACCGTTATTCTGCTCCACAAAGGTGCAGCCACAACAGGCCCCGGGAACTATCACCCTATAAGCCTGACTAGTTTGGTCTGCAAGACTATGGAGCACATCATCATGGAACTCATTAACAGAGACATTGGGAACCTCCAAACACTGGCCCCTTCCCAGGTCAGCTTTGTTAAGAGCAGATAATGCCTCCTAAACCTGGTGAATTTCTTTGAGACAGTTACCAAGGCTATAGATGAGGGGAAAGGTGGTACACACAGCCTGCCTAGACCTAGCAAAGGCCTTCAACACTATTCCCCATTCTGGTATTATAGACAAGCTCACCAGCCTGAACATAAACCCCTACGTCACAAGATGGGTTGCCAACTGGCTCATGGACAGAACCCACATGGTGAGAGTTGCGGGAGCTAGGTCCAACTCTAAACCGTTTACAAGTGGCATTCCCCAGGGCTCAGTCCTAGGACCCCTCCTGTTCGACATATACTTCTCAGAGGTACAGGCAAGGACAGGAGGACTATGGCTGACCAAGTTCATAGATGACTGCAAACTAGGGGCTATAACTGACTCTCCGGCTGACACAGACATCCTCCAAAAGGGTTTTACTGAGACGGATACCTGGTGTCAAAATCATGGCCTCAAGCTAAATGCCAAAAAGTGCATAGTCATTCCCTTTGGGAAAAAGCAAAGTACCCACAAACTACCACATAGGTGGTAGTCCCCTAAATACGGAAGACGTAATAAGGGATCTGGGGACCCAAGTAGATAGTAATCTCTCCTTTGATAATCACATTGCCAAAGTGGTTAGAAAATCATTCTATGTGGCCCACCTAATCACAAAAGGGTTCGCATCCAGATCAAAAGAGGTCATTGTGCCCCTCTACTCATTACTCATCAGAGCCATCATAGAGTACAACGCCACATTTGAGATGTACCTTACAAGACACCTGCAACAGCTGGAAAGACCACAGAAGTACCTCACCAAGAGGATCACTGGCCTCAAACAGATGATCTATGCAGCTCGACTGAATAAACTGCAGCTGTACTCAGTTGCATACCACCTACTCAGAGGTGATCTCTGCCTGACATACAAGGCCATGTCCAACCCAGAATTGATGGACATGCTCCACGTAAGAAAACCATATCCCCGCGAGCCACATGCTCTAGAGATCTAAACCTCACCACAACAATAAATAGGGCGTGCTGGAGGGATAGATTCCTGTCCCAGAGACTTCTCATGCTTTGGAACAAGATTCCAGTCTACATTAGGCAGAGCCCCTCACTAACACTCTTCAAGAGAAACCTTGACGACTGGATGGGAAACATAAAGTTTAACCCAGGGATCACTTCAGTGGCTGTGCTGGACAGAGGCACAGGGAACTAATCTAAGGGGGTGGCGAAAGCCAACACATTCTGGCTAGGCTTATAAATGCCTTCAGGCAGATAGCCTAGTACCTACCCATGAACCTGTAAGAGAGAGCTTTTTATTGGCCTTTCAGACTTCAGCATTACAGAATGTATAACTAGTTGAATATTCATGTCACTGGTTCAGCAAGTGTCAGTGTCTCAACAGCTAACACACTCAAGTCTGAAGATCCCTCTAAAACAGGTTGTAAGTACTTTTTCCACTATTTTAGGGACTAAATAAACTACAGCTAGATAGGTAATTTGCCCTAATATAACAGACTCAATTAAATATATTCTCTTTCTATTAAATATAGGATGAGATTCACTGACAGATAATAATGCAGCACAAATTACATGCGAGAGTGATTCTAAAACAATGTTGATATATGTTAGGTTGCCTGTGAGCTGCCTCAACAACACGTCTTGAATACTAGCACTTTGCAGGCACCCCAGCCATAGTGTACAAAGTCCACAAATCTGCATTTAGTTTATAATCTTAATAACTTCTTCCTTTGTTTCAGTACATAAGATTTATCTCCAACAGCCATGTAGTACTTTAATATTTCTGATATTCTTAGCACACTCGAAACTCACAGCTTTTTCTTTCTTTCAACTGCTGTTCAAAGTAGTGACAAATCCTTCTTAGCAAACACTTATTTTCAGTTTAAGATATGAAGCGGTCTGTAGCATCGACAGGACAACCACGGCAGTAAGATAGTATCAAGAACAGTAAAGAACGTGTATAACTGTCCATATAAAATACTGAAAAATGTATAAAAAAGCTTGAGACGTCCAGCTCACAAAACATACGATTTATTAACAAAAGTAAGTGCTTTCACCACAAGGGCTTAATCAGACTTACAAACTACATCCAAACAGACATTTAAATACCAAATGCTTAATCAAAGGCATGACATCACTTCCTTAATTGATCTGTAGATACAAATTAATGAAATGCGTTTCTTAAAGTTTTGAACATGTATGAGTACATTTATAAATATTTTTTTTAAAAACAAAATAAAATGAATACCAATAATTAACTTATTGATAAATGTGTCAGCTTATAAGAAATATACATAAAATGTGTATCTCTGTTATTAAAATACTATTAAAACCTACTAAATATAAAGTGAATAAATACATATACATTAAAGAACCCCCAAGTCCTGTTATAATATAAATACACTTCTACAATAGAGTTAAGCACATCTCATATAATCATATATAATAAAGTTCATAAATTTATCAGAAGACTTATGATCTATCAAGAAGAATCTTATAAAAATATATATATAGCGATAGCAGTCCTTAGCTAAAATACCTTAAAGATAATTTAACCTAACTAAACAATTCATATAAAAATATTAGTATTTGTAATAAATAACTAAATAATCATAAATAATTTTAAAGGGCAGGTCAAAGACGACTCTAAAATAATTATTATAATAAAATCTAGAAATTTCAATCTATCAATTCCTATACTCTTTGCATCTTCTATTAAATAGAGCGGGTTTCAATGGCACCTTTTCATTTAGACCTGGATTTTTATCGGCCCTAAATTTAATAATCCAGTTAACCTCACAACGTTAGGTATAATTGATGACATCACCTCCTTGAGTATTGGGATATATAACCTGTAAAAACGAAAATTTAAACTGATGTGTTGAATCTGTAGCTTTGATATGTTTAGCCAAAGCATAATGGACATATAGGGAAAACTAATAAAAGTCTTAGAGAGAGAATCAGAGAGCATTCCTATAATATAACGTTAGGTAATGTCCATTATGCTTTGGCTTAACATATCAAAGCTACAGATTATTTAATAGAAGACGCAAAGCGTATAGGAATTGATAGAATAAAATTTCTAGATTTTATTATAATAATTATTTTAGATTCGTCTTTGACCTGCCCTTTAAAATTATTTAAAATTATTTATGATTATTTAGTTATTTATTATAAATACTAATATTTTTATATGAATTGTTTAGTTAGGTTAAATTATCTTTAAGGTATTTTAGCTAAGGACTGCTATCGCTATATATATATTTTTTTATAAGATTCTTCTTGATAGATCATAAGTCTTCTGATAAATTTATGAACTTTATTATATATGATTATATGAGATGTGTTTAACTCTATTGTAGAAGTGTATTTATATTATAACAGGACTTGGGGGTTCTTTAATGTATATGTACTTATTCACTTTATATTTAGTAGGTTTTAATAGTATTTTAATAACAGAGATACACATTTTCTGTATATTTCTTATAAGCTGACACATTTATCAATTAATTATTGGTATTTATTTTATTTTGTTTTCAAAAAAAGTATTTATAAATGTACTTATACATGTTCAAAACTTTAAGAAACGCATTTCATTAATTTGTATCTACAGATCAATTAAGGAAGTGATGTCATGCCTTTGATTAAGCATTTGGTATTTAAATGTCTGTTTGGATGTAGTTTGTAAGTCTGATGAAGCCCTTGTGGTGAAAGCGCTTACTTTTGTTAATAAATCGTCCGTTTTGTGAGCTGGACATCTCGAGCTTTTTTATACGTTTTTCAGTATTTTATATGGACAGTTATACACGTTCTTTACTGTTCTTGATACTATCTTACTGCCGTGGTTGTCCTGTCAATGCTGCAGACTGCTTTGTATCTTATTCTTTTATTATTTACTATAGCATCCACGGGACGTTTACTCCTTTGGGGTTACCTGTGTTTTTGTATTTATTTTCAGTTTATTTATATTTTATTGACTTCATTAGTCCTAGTATGCTTCTGGACTCTTTTCAGAGAAGACCCAAGGTGGTATTGCTACTACCAGGGCATCATGGAACTTCCCTTATACTTTGGAGCTGCTAGACGGTGCTGGAGGGCTCCTATAGCAGTAAGGAAGATGCCTAAGGGAAGCAGCAGTGACATGGAGAAGGAAAGAAAAGCTATGCAGAGTCTGGAGGAAGAAAATGAGAATTTGGAGAAAAAATGGTTTGATATGGACTTCAGAATGTAAACAAAGATTCCTGCGTGGTAAATGTTACAAATAAATAGTGTTATCTGTCTTCATGTAGAAGAAAGTAAGTGAGTCTGTCGGAGTGCTGAAATAGTGCAGATACCAGAATTGGTGCCAAGAGGGCTCGCAGATGATATTCTCCAGGTAACAGTCCTGCTGTTTCATGGGGAGAGATAGCAGGTAATATTTTTTGGAAGTGCTGAGGATGGTAAAGTGGAAAAGGAACCAGGTGATGGGGCATCAGCGAATGCAGCTTGGTAAAAACTTTCAGTGACAGAAATAAAACAGGAAAGCAGAAACAAACTGAGAATGTGTCTGGTTTTGTAATAGCAGATAATGCAGAAAATAAAATAAATTTAGCAGTGATGGTAGGACAGCATAAATGAACTGTAAATAAAACTGCTTTTCAAAAAGAAGAGACCAACTGTGAGAATAAGAACATAAAAGACACTGTAATAGATAAATGTTATGTATGGGACAATTTTATAACTGTTCTGGGTTTTAAAGCTGAAGAAATTCAGTCTTTTATACATCTTGGGACAAATACTTTCTGTGACTTATATGAAACTGAGGGACTGATGATGAAATTTCTGGAACTGTGTAACATAAAAAAGGACATTTATGTGTGGAACAGTTATGAATTTTCTGGTAGTTACTTAAATGCTAATAAATGTTAATTTGCAGTTTAGAAATGATGCTCTGGAAGAAGACAATGTCAAAAAATGCATGAAGGATTTCTGTAAAACTGTTGATAATATTGTGAAATTTAGAAATGACAGAAACTTATGAAATGGAGGGTGGAGGTTTGAAGTTATTTTAAAATGTGAAAAACCATGGTGAAGCACTTGCCAAGTGTGAGTTTTGTGGCTGGTTATAGAGGGATATTAAGATATGCTGGCAAGCCTAAATCATGTTTCTTTTGTGGGGATTTTTCTTATTTAATTAAAAATTGTGGCAAGATACAATGCAACCAGTGTGAGGGGAAAGGACATACAGCAAGACTGTATGTTCCTGAATGCAGGTTGTATAAAAAAAGGGAGACTTTTGGATGGATTTTCAAGAGCAAACAGTTAATAATGAAAATGAAAGGGGGAAGGGAAGAAAACATAAACAAGGAAGGACAACAAGAGACTGGGGGAGAGGATGAACTATGTAAAGAAGAAAATGTAGACGAAAACAATATGGACCAGAAAAATTAGGATATATAGTGCATGCAGGAGCAGAGGTCATGAGAAGAGATTGATACTAATAATTTTTTGAAGTTTAAGCCAGTGTGAAATCTGATTCTGGGAATCAAGGATTATTTGTATATAAATGAAGAAAAATATATTCACTTGGGAAACAGTAAACATAAGAAAATGAAAATTTTAAAATATTTTCCATAAACTTTAGAGTATTTTCAGTAAATGTGAACAGTATTATCAACACTATAAGAAGGATATGGATACTGGAATGGTGTGCTAAATGTGATGTGGATGTTATTCTGTCAGAGGATGTAAGATTACTGACCTGAAGAAAGACTGTAAACAGAAAAAATTGTGGGGTGGAATATAATATGGAAATTAAGAAGTGAACATTGTTCTCGAGTGGCTGTGCTGTGTAAAAAACAGTGAAAATATTAGATGTAACTTGGGTGAACATAGGAAGGTTAACTGTTGTTTATGTGAGGTGGAGAGAAAGTATTTATAAAATGATAGCATTATATGCATATATAACTATAAAGGAAAGCGAGAATCTGTTTCATTAAATATTACACTATGTGGCGGTTAACATGAAAATCACAATTGCAGGGGACTTTAATTGTGATGTAAGGGGGAATGTAAAAAGAAACAGAAAGATGTAAAAAAAATACAGGAAGTGATAAAATGTGGTAAATTACCTGTGAGGAACAAAGTTCAATGGAATTATAGAACGTGACACTTGGATCTGAAACTGATTATTTTGTATTATCGGAAGGCTTGGGATTAACAAATGGTAATACAGTTTGATGGGCTTTTCAGATAATTTAGTAATATGGATGGAGGTGATGGAAGAAACGGAATATATTAAAACAGAAAAGAAATAAAAGGAATAAATAAGAATTGTGGGAAGAAATTGGAAAAGTGGGAGGTATTACAATTATGGAATGATCATATAACCATGTAACTTTTATAAAAGATGCTCTGAATTTAAAAAGAAGTATAACAGTGTTTCTATTTAATGGTAGGATGATGCAAAAAGGAAGATGAAATGAAGTATGGGAACATGTACAGAGATTTTTCAGAGCATTTAGAGAATAATACGAGAGTAGTGCGATATGGGGAAAGAAACAGATAAGGGAAAATGAGAAACAAAAAAGGCATCACTGTTTAGGCAGACATATTGTTTAATAGGGAGAAGGGAGGAGGTATATGCGTATTTGGGTAAGATAGTATAATGAGGGAAATGTAAAATGTAAATGGAGAGGTAAAAATAAAGCAAATTATGAATAATGTATTACTGTATGTGGAAAATAGGTATAACAGTAAAATGAAGGAAAATAAGAGAGAGAGAGAATAGAAAGCAAAACAATTCCCGGATGAGTTAAGGATGAATTTGAAAAATAAATTATTACTAGTGAACTGGATGAAGTACTTAGGAAAGTAAATATTGATTCAGTATCAGGACCAGATGGTGTAGGGTATGGAACATACAAGAAATTAATGGATTGTCAAAGAGAGTATTTTGTAAATGTATTGAAAGAATGGTTGAAGGTGTTTGTGTATGAAGAGTTATGTAGTGAGATATTAAAATTTATATGGAAGAAAGATGAGAAGAATGAAATAAAAAATTGCAGACCTATCCCACTAAATAACACAAATTATAAAATGTAGATAAGAATATACAGAAAGGAATGGAAGGAAGGATGAGAGATATTATGGAAGAAAGTATATATGGTTAAAAGGGAAGGGATGTCAGGAAATGTAACTGGTTGTGAGAGAAATTATAGATGATATAATAAGTAAAAGGGAGGATGTGAATCTTATGGTAGATGATATTAGCAAGGCAGCAAGGCATTTGATACAGCAGGATATATGTTAAGGAGAAGTATGGGGTAGGTAACAGAATTAGGAGAGTGTGTATGCCAGCATATCAACTACTAGTGTGAGAGTGTTAGTGAATGTGTGGCTGAGTAAAGAAGTATGGATGAAGTGTGGTATAAGACAAGGATGTCCCATAAGTGCGATATTGCTTGCAATGGTGATGAATGTGATAGTGAGTGAAGTATCTTATAAAATGAAAGATGCTGGATACGTGATACAAAAGGAGGTGGCGATTCCGACAGTTTTGACAAACACAGACAATGTAGTTGTAGTTGCTAAGAATAAAATATGGATGAGGGAAGTTTTCAGTTGTCTGAATGGATGTTTAAAGGAAATGGGAATGACCTTGAATAAAGATAAAAGTTTGGATGAAGGGGTGAAAATTGGGATGTGTATTGTTCAATGAATGTGTCTTTGTCAGGAATAAAAGTTGGGAGAAATTATGTAGTTATAATACAATGGGAAAGTTTGATAAAAGAAATAAAATAATTATTTCTTCTGTGGAGGTCATATAGATTAGCATTCAGCAAAAAAGGTTTATCTGTTGAATTAATATTTAAAGAGAACAGCATAAATGTCAAATGTTTATAAGATCCCAGAAAACTATAAAAAGGAAATTGTGCAATGGATGTTTTCCTTCATATGGGGATCAAGATTAAAAAAGAAAAAAAGAGAGGTGTTGTATACGAGTTAGGATGAAAGGGATTGGGGTTACTAAATCTAGTTGTTTATTCTGCTTCATTGAACTTGTATACAATAGTAAAGTGGGTAAAGGAGAAGAAAGAGAATTTATTATTGAGAATGCTTAAATAAAAGTAAAAACAGTTCTGGGAGATGATGACAATAAGGGAAAGAATAAAAAGATTCTGTAAATGAATAAATTAAAACTATTAAGAAAAAATACTAACATGGAGAAAGAAAGAGGGATATGGTATAATAATGTGATGAAACAATATTATTATGTAAATCCATGGGAAAAATTAAGACCATATTGTTTTCATACAACAAAATCTGACACGTGTGTGTGTGTGTGTGTGTGTGTGTGTGTGTGTGTGTGTGTGTGTGTGTGTGTGTGTGCGCGCGCGTGTGTGTGTGTGTGTGTGTGTGTGTGTGTGTGTGTGTGTGTGTGTGTGTGTGTGTGTGTGTGTATATATATATATATATATATATATATATATATATATATATATGCAGCCCCATAAAATAATAATACTCTTGTCATTGGGTGATCAATGGTTATTCTACCCACATTAAAGGAAAATTGGATTTTCATTTGGTCAGCATGCTTAATGCCTCAGGATATTGTACTAAATCCATGTACTGTGAAGTCATAAACTATTGGCTGTAAAAACTATTTGTACTATACTTCCTTTAAACCCTATATTATATCACCATCAATTTGTAAATGTTGAAGCTCCTCAGTTAACTGAAAATGACGAATAAAATCTGAAGCTTTTTTCCAAATTTGTATTAACAATCATTCCCTCTTTCTTCTGCCTTATTTTGTGTGTCATTTACCTAACCCACCAAAGTATGCCCTTCATTCCTTTGATTTGCCAAAGTAATTCACTTATATGTAAAATTTCCTTTATATTTAGTATATTTAACAATTTGTCAGCAATTCCACCTAAGACGTTGCTGTCATGAGTGTTATATGCCTCCAAGTGTCCAGTGACCTAATGTTTCCTTCCTTCATATGTAATTTGGCATAACTACTGCACTTATTTAGCTGTCTCTTACCATCAAAGGAAACACAGAAAAAAATGCATCAGATTTGAGATGCTCCTTATCTAACTTCTTAAGAAGTTGTATCTAATGCCACCCGGACCTGGTGATGTTTTCATATTAACTTCCATTAGTATTTTATGAAATTCTATACTCACTGGTTGTCTACCTTCACTATGAACACTTCTTTCACTTACATATTTCTTACAGACCTATTACCATTATTTCTTCATTCTTTTGTTAACGATTCCTAATTTTGAAATATAAATTATCTAGTATTGTAAATCCTGTCTCTATTGCTCTATCATTATTGAATACATTTGTACCTTAGCCATCATATACAAAATTGCAATCTCTCATATTCCACCTGCAAGCATTTCTGTCACACTTTAATTCAGTGTCTTTTCTTTTTCTTCCAGACTTAGCTGATAATATTTTATTACTACAAGGTCATCATTTTTTCTAAGCTGAATATATTTTTGTCTTTGTATCTTAATAAAATCCTTTCTCATCGTTATTTTAAAGCCAGTCACCATTGTAAATATTATAAACAGGTTCCATATGGATTATGTTCCCACCAAAAGCACCATAATTAAATGTATACTTGCATCTAATGTAATATAGCCTCAGACAGACTCCTGTCTGTCTATGAAACTAGCAAATTTGCTGGGCATTGCCTGTAGTCGTACAAGGTTGATAAGGCCTGGAACTCCTTACCAGTATCCATCAGGTCTATACTGTTCCTCCTATCTTTCAAAACCACTCTGAAAGACTTCCTAGATACAATCTGGCTTTTTTCTTGCTCAAAAGCAGAATAAACAAAATCTCTATATGTGAACAAGTACCTTTTCATTTCTTGTGCATCCTTACTCTCCCTTTTTCACTTACATCCTGACTGCTATCTAAATTCTGTTCTCTGACTTTTTCTCTAAATATACCATAAGCCTGTTTTTCTCTCACTTCATATTGCAATTCCTATTTATATTAGACTAACTTATCTTTAATTTCTCTACAAACTGTCTAAAATTTCTTTAAATATTAAATGATTGTCATATACCTCGTATTGATTCTTAACCAATGTTTTATATTACATTTAATTTGTTATAATTACAGTGGATATAAAAAGTGTACACACCCCTGTTAAAATGCCAGGTTTTTGTGATATAAAAAGTTAGACCACAATAAATAATTTCAAAACTTTTCTCACCTTTAATGTGACCTATAACCTACACAATCCAACTGAAAAACAAATCTGTTAGGGGAAAAAAATAAAAGAAATAAAAAATGTACAATACACTGGTTGCATAAGTGTGCCCACCTTAAACTAATACTTTGTTGTGTGTGCACACCCTTAAACTAATACTTTGTTGTGTGTGCACACCCTTAAACTAATACTTTGTTGAAGCACCTTTTGATTTAATTACAGCATTCAGTCTTCTTGCGTGCACACCTGCCATCAATTAAAGAGACTCTGATTAACCCCAAATAACGTTCAGCTGTCCTAGTAGGATTTTCCTGACATTTACTCAGTTGCCTGCTAAAGCCATGGTTCGCAGAGATCTTACAAAGCATCAAAGGGATAGCATTGTTGAAAGGTATCAATCCGGAGAAGGGTACAAACAAATTTCCACAGCATTGGATATAGAACACAGTGAAGGCAGTCATCAAAAGTGGAGAAAATATGGGACAACAGTAACGGTGCAAAGAAATGGATGTCCCTCCAAAATTGATGAAAAGACAAGACAAAAATTTGTCAGGGAGGATGCCAATGACCTACAGCAACACTGAAGGAGCTGCAGGAATTTCTGAAAAGTACTGGTTGCATACTACATGTGACAACAATCTCCCATATTTTCCATATGTCCTGGTTATGGGGTAGGATTGCAAGACAGAATGCTTTTCTTACAAAGAAAAACATCCAGGCCCGTTAAAATTTGCAAAACAATACATCAAGTCTTCCAAAAACATGTGGGAAAATGTGTTATGGTCTGATGAGACCAAGGCTGAACTTTTTGGCCACAATTCCAAAAGGTACGTTTGATGCAAAAACAACACTTTGCATCACCAAAACAACACCATCCCCACAGTGAAGCATGGTAATGGCAGTATCATGTTTTGGGGTTGCTTTTCTTCAGCTAGAACAGAGGCTTTAGTCAAGGTGGAAAGAATTATGAACAGTTCCAAATACCAGTCACTTTTGGCCCAAAATCTTCAGGTGTCTGCTAGAAAGCTGAAGATGAAGAGGAATTTCACCTTTCAACAATACAATGACCCCAAGCATACATCCAGATCAACAAAAGAATGGCTTCACCAGAAGAAAATTAAAGTTTTGGAATGGCCCAGGCCTAAACCCAATAGAAAATCTGTGGGGTGACTTGAAGAGGGCTGTGCACAAGAGATGCCCTCACAATCTGACAGATTTGGAGCACTTTTGCAAGGAAGAGTGGGCAAATATTGTCAAGTCAAGATGTGCCATGCTGATAGACTCCTCCCCAAGAAGACTGAATGATGTAATTAAATCAAAACATGCTTTGACAAAATATTAGTTTAAGGTGGGCACACTTATGCAACCAGCTTATTGTACATTTTTTTTTATTTTTTATATTTTTCCCCTAATAGATTTGTTTGTTTTTCAATTGAATTGTACAGGTTATAGGTCACATTAAGATGGGAAAGGTTTTGAAATGATTTATTGTGGTCTCATTTTTTTTTTTATATCACAAAAACCTGGCATTTTAACAAGGGTGTATACACTTTTTATATCCACTGTATTTAAACTGAAGATGTTTTTGTTTTATTTTTGAAGATTATTATTGTTCTTAAAATGTTTTGTAATAATTTGGAGCTTTTCTCCCCAGGCCTCCACTGAAAATGGGCTTCTACCCAGTCAGACTTTCCTGGTAATCAAATGTCAATAAATAAATAAAATACATTTACCTATTTGTTTATTTGCTTACTATTTGGTAAGCAGTTAGGTGAGCTGGTCTGATGACCTCTTTCAGCCATGACCCTAAAGTACAGAAACAAAAGCAAATAACATGAATAATCAAGAAACGTACAATGCATAAGAGCAAATACAAAATTAAATGTGTTTTTACCTCACCCCCACAGTCTGTACCCCAATTCCAGACCCCCCCACACCTAAATCCCTAACTAGGTTCTCTCTAAATATCTAAAGTATTGTTAACAAAACTACAGAACTGCACTCTTGGATCCAACTTAACTCTCCTCATATCTTAACCCTATCTGAAACCTAGTTAAAACCTCACATCTCTAAGTCAGAAATCTTAGCCCCAAGCTACAACATCTATCGTGTAGACAGAGCTAACAAGAGAGGTGGAGGTGTTGCCATCCTGTACTCCAGCCAGCTTACTTTTTCTCCACTCACATCCTCCTTACCCAGTTTTGCTCCTGCAGAAATCCTCATTGTGAACTGCCATAAGAAATGTGTCATTGTCTCCATCTATATCCCTGCAGGTAACAACAGTCATATTCTTGAAAACGTTCTCTCCTGGCTCTCCCAAAACATTCCCTATGAAACGATTATACCTGATGACATTAACATCAATTGGGCTTTGCTTTCCTCCTCTTCCCCTACTCAATGCCTCGGTCTGTATGGCTTCCCCCAATTCCTATCTTCTCCTACTAGAACCAACAGAAACTCTACTTCTGGATCTATTATAGACTGGATCCTTACTTCCGACCCTTCTGTCTATCATAACCCTGGCATACTACCCAACTCCCTGAGTGACCATTCCCCTATCTATATCCATAGATACTTTCAACAGCCACCCAAAGAACACCTTTACAGAGAAAGTCATAATTTTACTAATTTTGACACAGGCAAGTTCAATTCTACACTATTCAACATTAACTGGACCTTCCTTTATAACCTCCCCCTTAATAATGCTGTAACTGCATTGAACAAGATATTTCTTGACATCTGAACATCATGGCTCCTTCCAGAAAAATCAGGGTGAAATCAAATTGTGCCCCCTGGCTCACTAAACAAACATGTTCTATTATGCATCAAATGGACTCTGCCTGGATAACTTGGATCAAAAATAAAACCTCCCCCCCTACTCCAGCATTACAAAGAACTTAGAAACTTGTGTAAAAAACTAATCATCAAAGATAAAAAAATCATTCTTTGCTTTTAACCACTGCAGCCCACATACTAGCCCTAAGATACTCTGGTCTACTGTTAATAAGATCCTCTACCCCCAACCCCTTCTCTCTTAATACTGCTGCAGAAACTGCTGCTCTATTAAACAATCACGTCATAGAAACTATCCAAAGACTAACTCAACATAGTTTCAATGCCTCTTCTCTGACTTCAGCTCCCAGTCCTTCTTCCTCTGATACCTTCTCCTTTCAACCTGTTCCCACTGCCCTTATCAAATCCTACTTGAAAAAACTCAAACCCTGCTCCCCCTCTATTGACAACTTATCTCCCCACTTCCTTAAAGTTGCTGCCAATTCTGTTGCCTACCCAGTCTCCATCCTTATTAATCGTTCTATTACTGAGGCCATTGTCTCTGAAATATGGAGGTCCTTTTACACAATTTCTCTCCACAAGGGTGGTAACTCCACTGAACCCCTCAAGCTACCATTCCATTGCTATACTATCCCCACTTTCCAAAATACTGGAAACATGCATTCATTCTCAGCTACTTAAACACTTGCTTGATAATTATCTCTTAACTCCCACCCAACACGGCTTTAGACCCCATCACAGCAAATCTACCGCTCTACTCACATTCACCCAAACAGTAGCAGAAGCCCATGATAACAACCTTGTTCTTTCCTGTCTATTCCTTGATCTTTCAAAGGCTGTCTCCCACTCGAAACTGTTAACTAAAAAACTTTCTGACCTTCACCTGTCTACCCCCTCTATAGCCTGGTTCTCTAGTTACTTATCTAATAGACTACAATCTAGATGCTGGCAAACAGTCTCCTCCCCACTCCTGCCTGTCTACACTGGTGTCCCCCAAGGCTCTATTTTGGGTCCCCTCTTGATCAGTATCGTTACTAACAACTTACACACTGCTACTAACCTCTCAACTCTTTTACAATATGCTGACGATTCCACCCTTATTACCACTGCTCACATCATCCCTGAACTCCATTGTCTTATCCAAGACACTTTCACTTCCATCGAAACCTGGCTCACTGATAATCAACTAATATTAAATCCCAAAAAAACAAAGCTTCTACTTTTCCTTCCTAAAACACTAGCACAATATAAATCCTCTTTCACCATTACCTCCCTTGACAATACCATCATCAGACCTGAATTATATACTAAATTACTTGGTGTCACCATCAACGATGAGCTAAAATTCGATATACACATAAATAAATGCATTAAAAAACACCAAAACCTTGGCCTCCTGTACTGCAATCACACATTTATTTCTCCCTCCTCCAAACCCTCCCTAGCCATGTCTCTCTCCTCTTACCCAGTCTTCTGTATGCAGCCCCAATCCTTAGTAACCTTCAGTCATCCCTTCTCAGCAAATTAGAGCAAACCTATAATAAAATAGCTAAATTTGCCTTCAGTCTTCCCTATAAAACCCACCATTGCCTTGCCCTTAAGTCTTCATAATGGCCTAAATTACTTAAACAAATGCTCCTTCCACAACCACTGAGTTCCTTATAACCCCACTTCCTGTTCCTCTATCTCTAATATTGTATCACAATACAACCCCTAACATCAGCTTCGTACATCTGATAAACATCTCCTAGACATCTACAAACCCCAAACTGTTGAATTTATTAACTTCCTTTTGTTGTATAAATTCTTGTTCTATACCATTTGTGATGTAAATGTTTGTCTTGAAAGACAGTAATTGTTAACTCAAGCTTTTCTCCTCGGGTCTCCACTGAAAATGGGCCTTTGGCACAGTTGGACCAACCCGGTTAACAAATGACAATAAATAAATCAATTTTAGAGAGTCTTGTATCAAAAGTATACTTGTTGCAGATCCTTATGCTTCTTACAGTGTCTATGTACAGAGAAACGTTGCAGAGCTACAGTTAACAGTAAAACCAAAGTTGTCAACAATATCTACAGCATATACATGAAGTCCATTTTGTAGTTCAGCATTTCTTGAAAAAAGTAGGAAAATATTTAGGATAACAAGCTGGGAAAGACTGTCATACTGGAGGTAGCATGTTGTTAGATTTCAACATTTCACAGTGACTGTCTTGCTGGAAGTGGTAAGCTCTTTGATACGAAACGGTGAGGTTAACCATTTATTCATAGGTTCATAGGTTCATAGGTAGATACTAGGCTATCTGCCCTAGGGCATTTATAAGCCTAACCAGAGTGTATTTGGCTTCCGCCTCCCTATTAGATTAGCCTACTGTGCCTCTGTAAAGTAGGTCACAGAAGGTACCCTTTTAAGATTAGTTTACTGTGCCTCTGTCTAGCAGGGACATAGAAGAGATCCCAGGGGTGAATTTGTGATTTCCCATCCACGCATCCAGATTTCGCTTGAAGAGGGTCAGCGAGGGGCTATGTCTAACATGAATTGGGATTCTATTCTAGAGTGAGGGGAGCCTCTGGGAAATGAATCTGTCCCTCCAGCATGTCCTATTTATTTTTGTGCTGAGGTTTAGGTCCCTAGAGCGTGTAGCTCTAAGGGACTTGGATTTGTTGAGGTGGAGCAAGTCCATTAATTCTGGGTTTGACATGGCTTTGTACGTCAGGCATAGATCACCTCCGAGTAGGCGGTAAACAACTGAGTAGAGCTGGAGTTTCTTTAGTCGAGCTGCATAGGACATCTGTTTGTAGCCCATGATCCTCTTGGTGAGGTACTTTTGGGGTCTCTCCAGTTGCTGCAGGTGTCGGGTAAGGTACATCCCAAAAGGGGCATTGTATTCAATTATGGGCCTGATGAGTGACGAGTAGAGGGGCACAATGACCTCTCTTGATCTAGATGTGAACCCTTTCGTGATAAGGTGGGCTATATAGAATGTCTTTCTAACCACTTTGGCAATGTGACTATCAAAGGAGAGATTACTATCTACGTTGGTCCTCAAATCTCTAATTACGTCTTCTGTACTTAATGGATTACCACCTATGTGGTAATTTGTGGGCACCTTGTTTTTCCCAAAGGGGATGACTATGCACTTTTTAGCATTTAGCTTGAGGCCGTGGCTCTGGCAACAAGCATCTGTCTCTGTGAGACCCATTTGGAGGATGCTTGTGTCAGCTGGAGATTCGATTATGGCCCCCAGTTTGCAGTCATCTGCAAACTTTGTCAGCCATAATCCCCCCGTGTTAGCCTGAACCTCAGAGAAGTATATACCGAACAAGAGAGGTCCCAGAACTGAGCCCTGTGGGACACCACTTGTAACTGGTTTGGAGTCGGACATGGCACCTGCGATTCTGACCATGTGGGTTCTATCTCTGAGCCAGCTTGCAACCCATCTTGTGATACAGGGGTTGATATTTAAGCTGGTAAGCTTATTTATGATGCCTGAGTGGGGTATTGTGTCGAAGGCTTTTGCAAGGTGCAGGTAGGCTGTGTGGACTACCTTGCCCTCATCCATGGTTTTGATAACTGTTTCAAAGAAATCAACTAGGTTTAAGTGGCAAGATATGCCCTTAAAGCCGAATTGGGTAGGGTCCAGTGTCTGGAGGCTCCATGATAATAGGCTCCATAGCTTTACAGACCAGACTAGTCAGGCTTATTGGGTGATAGTTTCCGGGGTCCGTTGTGGCACCACCTTTGTGGAGTGGGACCACTGTAGCTGTACGCCATTCTTTGCGTACATATCCTGCAGTAAGGCTAAGTTTGAACAGTGACTTAATGTGAGGGTTCAGTTCTTCTTGGAGCTCATGTAAGACACAGCCTGGGACACCGTCCGGTCCCATAGATGCTGTGTTTTTTGCTTTGGAGGGGGCAGCTTTCACCTGCGCATCTGTGATGTCAGGGAGGTTACATTCAGTTGGGATAGGCATTTGCTCCTTTGGGGGGAAGGGGGGGAGACGTTTGCGCTGAATCTGTCTGCCAGGATGTTGGCTATGTCTGTAGGCTCAGTATATTTTGTACCGTTATGCAACAATTCAGAGCATATCAGGGAGTTTCTGCCCATGTTCCTGACATAACTAAAGAAGGCCTTGTGATTATCTTTAGTGTCTAGGGCAATTTTTCTTTCAAAACTGGCCTTTGATGATTTTATAAGGGATCAAAGTTTCTTGCTAATACTGATCAGAGATGCCTTCCCATTTTGGGATTTTGCTCTGTCATGTACTAGCATCCTCCTTCTGTTGTATAGCTTATTTATGGCCGGGGTCCACCAGACCGGTCTCCTGTTTTTGGAGGAGCGGGTCTTGGTTTTATTTGGGATAGCACGATCCATGCATTCCTGCAGGTGCTCATAGAAAGCATTTGTAAAGGATTCTGCGGATTGGGCTGTATTATCCTCTGGCCCAGGGGCTTTGAAGGATTCCACCTCAGTCTTGAGAAGTGCAAATCTGGCTTTTGAGAAATTCTTTACAGTGATTTCCTTGGCTGGGGGTGGGGACGGGATATGGATGTCCAGGGAAATTTGTTTATGGTCTGATCTTACCAATGAGGGGTTTACCTCTGGTGTGGAACATAGAGTCCTCATGTTGGTGATGATCAGGTCCAAAATGTTGTTCCCTCTTGTGGGAGTGGTGACCAGTTGTTCCATTGCGTTAGAGTTTATAAATTCAAGGAACCATTGGGTGAGGGTGTTTGGGCTTGAGTAGTTTTCCCAGTCAATGTTTGGGTAGTTGAAGTCACCCAATAACATAGTGTTTGGAGAGACCTTCATATTCTCCAGTGTTCTCAGGAATGCCAAGTGTGGTTCCTGTAATAGGGAGGGTGTTCTGTAGCAGGCTACAAACTGAAAGGCAGTTTTGCCCACTGTTAGTTGCACATGGATGGTTTCCGATGTGTCGTGCAGTGCCACTAACCTGGAGGTGTAGGTATCTTTGATGAATATAGATACTCCCCCTCCTTTTGTATTTCGGTCCGAGTTTTGGGGCCAAAACGCATGGTATGAATTATAACCTGGTAGTGCTGGGGTGCTCTCAGGAGCCTTGAACCAGGTTTCTGTTACTGCACAGACATCGACTTTCTCCATACTGAGGAGAGCCTCGAGTGCGTGCATCTTGAGGTTTAGACTTCTGGCATTGAGTAGCATTACCTTTAGTTTTTTTATCCTTGGGTTGTCAATGGAGGTGGGTTTGTCCTTTGAACCTTGCCTAAAAAAGGTACTATGGGGGTGGCAAGAGCCTTGGCCAGTATACGAAAGCCTAAGGGTGACAGGTGCAAGCCATTCCTAGCGAAGCAATGTGGCTTGTCGAGCATGTCATCCCAGGCTGACAGACACTGGATCCCCTTTGAATGACACCAATACTTTAGCCAATTGTTGAAACTGATCATTTTGTCTTTATACTGTGGCATCATTCTTGGTGAGGGCAAGATGCTACTCAAGGTCAGGGTCATACCAGCCTGGGCTACATGGTCAGAGAGCTCCTCTATGTCTCTTTTCATGTAGTCCAGGGAGGTACGTCTCAGGTCATTCACACCAGCATGGACAATGATGGAGTCATACTTGCACTTGCTTTGGAGTGACCTGAGTGCTTGCATTATGTGGCGGATCCTGGCACCCGACAGGCAGCTTACAGTGACCTTCTCCTTGTTCAGTCTGGTGAGCGGGACGTCAGTGTGCCGGACAATAGAGTCCCCTATAACAAGTGTATTTGGTGTGTTGTTTGGCCTTAAGGGCTGTGACTGTGAGGCACACTGATTTTGTGAGATATGTGATTCAAGGGTATTGTTGAGGGGTGGCTGTTGCTTGGTTATCTGCTTAGGAGGTCTTTGCTGTTTAGGCAGATTTTTATTTAGAGCCTCCGAGTCTGTTTTTGTGTGTTTATGTGTTTCGTATGCAGATGCAATAGGTCTGTGTGAGACTGGATTTGTGGTGTGGGTGGTTATCTTTTCCTCCTGACTGACTGTGCCAGTCTTGGGTTGAGAGAGCTCTGCCTCCAGTTTGGCTGTGTAACTGCATCTCTCACATGTATTAGAGTTTGTTGGAAGGAGGAGAGGGTTGTCTGTGTACATAAGGCAATTGTAACATTGCCTCAAAATTCCCAGATTCACCAGCTGGACTGGAGAGTAACCTTGAAACTGACCCTTGGACATACCAGATTAGTATAGGGAACTGTTTTTTTACTGATCAGATTAGGGAAGGGAACTGATTTTTCACTTGATCAGGAAGGACCAATCGGGAGCCTAATACTTATGAGAGGTCAAGCAGGGTGTAGTGCTTAGTTAGTTAGTGTTTCCTTATAAGAGCTGAGCAGGTGCAGGGCTTTAGAAAGAGAATAGAGTGATTACTTTGAGAGTTTGAACAGTTCTAAGGGAAAAAGTGAAGAGCAGACTTTGTGAAGCCTGGAATAGTTTAAACCTGTTTAGGCGGCGCTGCCTGACGTTGCTCAGTGTGCAAAACCACGCAAAAAGAGAGTTGTAGGGTTTTAAGAGAGAGAGATCAAGGAGTTTAGAATTGACCCAAAATGGCCAATAAAACTACAGCTTCTAGGTAGTAACCACTCCTCCAGGGACAGGCAGGCTGTTCAGTGTTAACCACTCCCACTGGTGAACACAGAGACTTCCCTTTAGCCCAAGCAAGCACTGGCCTTCTAGAAACTTCCAAACAGTTCAGAACAGCAAATCTGTAACTGAACTTTCTTAACTTTCAGAAAGTGGGGAAAAAGCAAGATTTTTTTTTTTTTTCTTTTTGTTGTAGTTTAAAGGTAGCAGAGATACACAAGCAGCAAAATAATCACAACAGTGCAATAAATGACCCCACACTTGAGTGGTAGGCCAAAATCAGGTAAAATGCAGTTTTTAGAGAAAAAAAGATGTAAAATTAAGTGCAACACAGGAAATGCAGTAAACAGGCTCTAGATGTGTTCCAAGTACTGTTACTGTTACAGATATAAACTTTAGCAAGCTGGAAAATGCCAAAAAGTAGGCGGCACAGCAGTAAAAATTAACAAAAAAATCAGAAGAAAATCACAAAAGTGGCTCCTTTTCTTCTCTCAGCATTTTCTCCCCTTGGTAGGTGCTTCAGGGTTGTGCTGAAATACTGTTGTTGTGTCTTTTGGCTTTTCCCGGTTAGGGGTCGCCACAGTGGAACTCTGGTCCGCTAATGATTGGCAGTAGATTTTTACGTGCCAAGTTGCCGGCCCTGACGCACAACCTTCAACGAAGGTACACCCATTCACACATGTCTCCACACAGAAGACGCTCTAGCTGAGAATCGAACCGGTCAACGTCTTACTGTGAGGCGACAACGCTACCGCAGCACCACCACCGCAGTATGTGCTGAAATACTGTAATGGGTTGAAAATAATTTGTGATTTATTGTATACTGGCAGTGCTGAAGTTTTTGTACACTTTTGGTAGGGCAGGCTTGATATATTTTAAAGCTGTGTTACAGTATTCAGATTTTGTGATCTCTTCTGTTAATTAATTTATTTCCTTCTAAAATTGTTTCAGATTACTGCTATAGTTCTTGCAAATGCTGTTTTGCTTATACTTTAGGTTTATGGATTTGGCCATATTAGTTGCTATTTTAGTTTGCTTTCTTAGTGTATGATAGATTAGGTGGAGGTTAAAATTATTTCGGTAGTTGCTATTTTAGTTTGCTTTCTTAATGTATAATAGATTAAGTGGAGGTTAGAATTATTTGGGTTTTGTTTCAGGCTCACCCTGCCATATGCCCCTGTGTCATGAGGGCCCATCCACTTTGGACATCAACTCCTGTGCACAGTATCCTCTATATAGGAGAACATGGATCATAGACTGTGTACTGTAGCAGGGCTAGACACATGACAGTGTGAAAATTGGCGTTAAGTGATCTTTTCATATTGACTAATATCGTCAAAAATGGGCATGGGTATTTGCTTGTCATAACTGGTTTAATGACCTGGCCTACTCCGACCTACACCAGGAACACATGCTAATGGGGGGAGGAGGTCTATGTGCCCCTTTTGGTCAGTGTGTGCCCACCATAAAACCCAGCAGCCCTGGGTCAAATAGACTACTTGCTGGCCAGTGTCCAGTTGCCAGCTTGGGTTACCTAGGATAGTGTTGTTGAGCAAAAGCTGGATGTAACACCAATCAACCTGCCAAACATGAACTAAGGATTGTCACACACAGTATGGGTTCACTGACAGGACACAACTTAAAAGTAGATGGCATGACTGTAAGGAGGAGGCTGGACATACTCTGTATCTAGGAGACAAGCTTTAAGGGCAGTGCAGTAAAACCACTTGGCCTGGGATCCAGAATATACAACTTAATGGCACAGACTAGAAATGGTGTGGAAATTGTAATAATGGAGAGTCTTCAGAAGACAGTTTGGGATGTCATCAGAGTTAGTGATAGACTTCAGACATCAGTGTAAGGATAGGGCATTATTCATAATCTCAGCCTATACCCCTCAGCAGGGGTTGCAGAACCAATAGATAAGGCAAAACAACACGATTTGATGTTGATAATGGGGACCTAAAAGCACATATCAGGACAGAAAGAACAGGATATAAGGACTGCCTGAGTCAACATGGGTGGAGCAACAAGAATACAGAAGGAGAGACCATTATAGATTTCTGTTTGGCAAATGGCTTGATGGCCAACACATGGATTAGCAAGAGTCAGTCATAAGATCACGTACAAGAGTAGCCAACATGCAACTCAGGTACACTTCCCCCTAGTAAGGAAAGGGGACTGGAGTAGAATCGGCTATTGAAAAGTCATCACAAGTGAAACAGTCAGCCCACAGCATAAACCAGTAGTTGTCACAATCATCTGCAAGCTGTGGTCAAAGAAGGCTCAAAGGTCAACAGAGGCTAGATTGAAGACCTGGAAGTTGACTGGAAAGAAAGCACAAGGATTCTAGGACATGCTCAGGGCTAGCACCTCGGGAAGATGAGGAAATAGGTAGAGTTGAAGAAGAAGAAAAAGAAGAATGGCAGTGCCTCAAAACAGCATGTGCAAGGACTATAGAAGAGATGTGTCTGAGCCAGGTATGCAAATGAGAAGGAAAAATGGGTGTGGAATGCTGGAATCCAGGAATCATCAAAAGGAAGAAAGAGTGCAAGAAATGTGAGAGACAGAAAAGACATACCAGGATAAGAAGGAATACTGGTTAGCTACCAAACAGGCTAAGAGAGCAGTTGCAATAGTAAAAAGCAAGGCAGCTTCTGGAAAGTGACTCAGTAAATGGCATAAAGAAACTCTATCAAGTTGCAAGGCAGAGACAAAAAAGTAAAGAATACAGACATCAGACATCCTTTGTAAGGGATGCCAGCAACAACTTCTCCCCAGTCCACAGGACATCAATTGCAGATGGAAAGAGTATTTCCAGCAGCTTCTGAAAGAAGAAAACTCCAAAGAGGCTGTACTGCCCCAAACACAGTCTGAGATGAAAGAAGGGGAGGAGCCCACCCTAAAAGTACTAAGAACCGTGTAGAATAACATGTGTGGTACCTTTAAGAAGCATTTCTAAGACCTAAACATGCATAGAAATAGCAGGCATGTGCTAGCTTCAGTGCCATTTTGTGAGTACAGCCAGTGTGTGAACATCTATGTATGAGACACCTAGTTTGTATGTTGTGTCTTTCAGCTTTTTCCCGGTTAGGGGTCGCCACAGCGGAACTCCGAGTCTGCTAATGATTGGCAGTAGATTTTTATGTGCTGAGTTGTCGGCTCTGACGCACAGCCTTCAATGAAGGTAGGCCCATTCACGCATGTCTCCACACAGAAGATGCTCTAGCTGAGAATCGAACAGGACAACGTCTTACTGTGAGGCGACAACACTACCGCAGCACCACCACCGCAGTAGACACCTAGTTTGTATACAAGTTAAAATTATTTGGCTTCATTTCTAATGTGTTGGTACATAATAAAGCTACTTGGACAGAACCCACAATGTTCATCTACTTCACCCTGATTAGACAAGCGACATGATGCCAGAACCGGGATACCAGAGGCTGCAGTTCAGAGCCACAAGGTGCAGAGTTAATGGTGAAGGCAAACTAAATGAACCAAGAGCAAAAAAAGGGCCAGAAACAAGCAAAAGGTAAATGAAAACTTGCACAAATGATTTATTTATTAAAAAAGATAAAATAGAGGATTACAAAGGCACAAAACGCATTACTAAGCAAAAGAATAACACAAAAATGTTTATTATGCAAATGAGAAGCAAAAAAAGCATATTAATCAGACAAAATGTTTGAAATTAAGACATTTGATTAAACGAGCACCTGAAAAGCACATAAGGGGTTTAGAATTACCTCTGAATTGCGAAACAAGCATGTTTACAGTAAAGCAAGCATGTTTAGAGTTAAAACGAGCACAAGGAGATATAATGGGCATGGAAAGAGATTAAATGAGCAAAACGAATATAACAAAGGGCAAAAAGGGCACATTAAGTATAAATAAGCAAGGTGACTGCACGTTTTTTGGCAAATTACTTTGTTTTGGCATAAACTACTACTGCATTGATTGGAGCTCTGATTGGTATAAATAGAGTTATTCAAAGTATCTCAAAGTGTGTAAAAGTGCTTGCAGTGTGTGTTTATTACTGTGCATTTATTCTGAAGAGTTTGTTGTGTGCAAAGTGCCACTATTTCGTAAAGTGAAGTTGAATACAGCCATTTTGAAAAGTTTCTTGTGCTGGGCATGTCTATTCACAGAATGCCGCCATTACAGAGTGTTTCTTGCACTGTAGAGTTATTTAGCAAAGTACAACCATTTGGGGGAAATTTCAGTGTGTTGTGTATTGTTTATTTGTAAAGTGCAGTTACTTCAAAATGTTTCTTACTCTAAGCTTCTTCCGCCCAGTTTATTTGCACAGTGCAGTTATTTGAAATGTTTCTTACACTGATAAGAGGTGATTTCCATAGTACTGCACTGACTGGGAAACTTACTTCGCAAAGTTCAGTTATACAAAAATGTGTTGTGCTATTGGGCATAGTTACAAGTACTGGCATACATTTCTGGCATTTGTATATGTGTGTGTGTTCATGTATACTGACAAAAGTCTTCACTGAGATGTATTAATATGGCAGATGGCTTTCGAAAACTACTACCACTTGTATTTGATGAAAATATTGCAGAGAACTGGAAAATATTTGAGCAAGAGTACGATATATTCATACAAGCAGCTTATTCTGATAAAGATGCACGCACCAGGGCATTCATTTTGCTAAACCTAGCATGGTCAGAGGCCATTAAAAGGGAGCGTTCATTTCTGTATGCACAAGCAGTATATGAAGGTGAAATTGTACAGGCTGAATCAGGGGAAGATCCCGAATGTTTGAAGAGCATATTCAGAGAGATGTGTAACACCAAACCAATGTTACATTAGAGAGGTATTTGTTTTCCACAAGACATCAAAAGCAAGGAGAAACTTTTGCAGCTTATATTACTGACCTGATAAACAAAGCTAAAACATGTAAGTTTTGGTGATTTAAAAATTGAGCTAATAAATGACAGGCTCATGTGTGGTATTAATAGTGCTGCTGTGAGAAAGATTTTGCTTCGTAACAGTGATTTAATGCTAAGCAAAGCTACTGAGATTTGTCAAATCCATGTAATTGCAGAAAGGTACACAAATATGCATGCATGTGATAAGAGCATGGTTTCAGCAGGCCCCAGAGCAAATGTAGACAGCATGCAATATGCGGCTGGCAGAAAATGGCCTAAGAATGTGGCGGCTGTAGCCTCTGTGGGTGTGGCAAGGAAAACCCGCAATCTTCTAAGACTAGTTCAGTTAAAGGAGCATGCTCAGTACAGTACAGTACACGGGTGAATCAGCAAAATCCAAGTCAAGCTTTATTGTTAACTGTCACAGTTTTGGTGCCAGCCATGAGTCTAAAAGAGAAAAGTGCTTAGCATTTGGTCAGCAATGCTATAAATTTAAGTAATGGAACCATTTTCAAAAATGTTGTAAATCAAGTAAGCCTCATACTGTTATAAAGAAGGGTCACTCAAAAAAGCAAATTGATTAAGTAGAACTGCAACAGTCTGCTTTCTATGTAGATGGTGTGTCAGTAGTTGGTGAAAGAATTGATGCAATAGATTTATTGGCAAAGAATGAATATTTTGCACTGTCTGGATCAATGGTAAACTCACTGAGCTCAAAATCGACACTGGTTCAAAGTGTAGTGTTATGTCTTCAGATACTTTTGCAAAAGTGAGAGCTGTTGAACAACTAAATGTGACCGGTTGTGTGAAACATGTTGCTTATGGAGGTGAAGAAATTCAAACCGAAGGCTCAGTAGTGCTTTCATGTTATGTGGCTAAGAACAGTTGTAGCTTATTATTCTATGTATTTCGAAGACCTGTGCAGTCATTATTGGGTCTCACAGACAGTTTGAGAATGAATCTGCTTTCTTTTACCAAAGAAGTTCATCAAATAAGCACATGTCCTAGTTCCAGCTTCACTAACACAATTTTTTCAGAGTATGCTGATGTTTTCGATGACAAGTTGGGCAAACTTCCAGTTGTGTATTTATGAAGTTAGTTCAGTGATCAGACCAGCAAGAGGGTGGCCTAATGGTTAAGGTGTTTGCCTTAAAAACACAAGGTGCAGGGTTTGAGTCTCACAAGGGATAATTGGCTAGGCTTAAAATGGCTCGCAAGGGCAGTTAGCTTAGTACTAATCTATGAATCTAATAAGAAAAATTCTAATTGCTATGCATAATAAAGTCAAAGCCCAGTTGGACAAAATGGTGCAGCCAGGTGTAATTTGTCCAGTTACAGAACCTATCGAATGGGTGTCATCCATGGTAGCAGCTCACAAAAAAGGCTCAGATGAAATCAGGATATGCATTGACCGAAGAAATTTGAACAAAGCATTAAAAATACCTCGTCCTCCTATGTGTACAGCCAAGGAAGTCACAGCTCTAATACAGAATGCCACTGTTTTTTCTGTCTTAGATGTAAAAAGTTCATTTAGGCAAGTGATGCTTGATCGCAAATCCTCATTACTGACTACATTCAGTACCCCATTTGGAAGATGCAGATTTCTCAGGATGTCATTTGGAATAAATTCTTCAAGTGAAGTCTTTCAGCATGCAATGGAGCATTTTTTTTTCAGGTTAAACCCTGTGCCATAATAGTAGATGATTTGTTAGTCAGAGGCAATGGTGAAGCACAGCATGACAGAAATCTTAAGACAGTTCTAGACAGAGCACATGGAATGAACTTGAAGCTCAACCCCTCAAAGTACAAATTTAGACTACCAGACATTACATATGTAGGTCATCTGTTTACTAGCATTGGCTTGAAACCAGACCTGTCCAAGCAAGCAGCCATTCTTGAGATGTCAGCCAGATAATGTACATGCTCTACAATGTTTTCTTGGTATGGTCAACTATTTAGGCAAGTTTATACCAGACTTCAGTGAGTTGACAGCCCCTTTGAGAGAGCTAACACATAAGAATGTTACATGGTCATGGTCAGAACATCACCAGAAAGCATTTGAAGACCTTAAGCATCTCCACCGGCATTAAGATACTCAACAAACCAGTAACTCTTTCCTGTGATGCTTCAAGATTTGGTCTAGGTGCAGTTATTCTTCAGGAGGGTAGGGCCAGTAGCCTATGCATCTAGAAAACTCACCCAAACTGAAATGCAATATGCTCATATTGAGAAAGAACATTTGGCTATAGTGTTTGCATATTCAAAGTTTCATGATCATATCTATGGTCGAGATATTCAGATTGAAACTGATCATCAACCTCTGGTTACTATTTTATAAGATTGCAAAGAATGATGCTTAAATTCCAAAAGTACAACTTTAAAATGGTCTATATGAAAGGCAAACTTCTTTATCTGGCTGATACATTATCCAGATGGCCCAGAAATACAATGGAACAGCTTAACACAGATAATTTTGACTTCAATGTCAAGGAAGTGCGTACTTTTTCTACCACAAAACTTGAGGGTTGGGAGGGTGGCCTAATGGTTAAGGTGTTTAACTTACAAACACAAGGTACAGGGTTTGAATCTCACAGGGGATAATTGGCTAGGCCTAAAATGGCTTGCAAGGGCAGTTAGCCTAGTACCAATCTATGAACCTATGATGAACTAAGAGATCACACAAAGACTGATCCAGTTTTGCAAAAACTCAATCACTACATCAATGATGGATGGCCATCAAAGCAATCTAGTGTACCATCAGAAGTGCAATCCTACTTTCCTTACAGAGATGAGATGTTGATGGAAGATGGCATTATTTTCAAAGGTCCTAAAATTGTTGTTCCAGCTTCCTTACAACATGAATATATCCAGATTATGCACTGTGGTCACCCAGGTTCCGAAGCTATCAAAAGAAGGGCGAGAGGACTAGCATTTTGAACTTCTCTAGCAAATGACATTAATAAAGTACTTTCTTTTGTTCGGTATGCAATAGTACTAAACCGCATTTGCAGAAAGAACCACTTCAGCTTAGTCAAGTTCCTGAGCTACCTTGGTCAACAATAGCCACTGACATATTCTAGTGAAACAATCAACATTACTTAGTATTGGTAGACTGTTATTCAAACTGGTTGAGATTGCTCTGCTACCTAACCTAACTTCCACTACTGCTATCACTAAGTTGAAACGTCATTTCTCAATCCATGGAAGTTCACAAAAGCTTATCCCTGACAATGGTACCCAATTTACCAGTCAGTTATTTCAGAAATTTGCAAGAGAATGGAACATCTTGCATGTTACTAGTATTCCAGAATATCCACAGTCAAATGGACTAGCTGAATGTGCAGTACAGAGTGCAAAGCAATTACTTGAGAAGTCAAAACACGATAATACAGATGTCTTTTTGAATTTACTCAGTCTCAGAAACATACCCCATGATGATATACTTGGCTCACCTGCTCAGACACTTCTATCCAGGCAAACCAGAACAACACTACCTATTAGTTCCAGTTTGTTGAGACCTAAAGATAAAAACAACAAAGCAATCAAAGTCCAATTATTTAGAAAGCATTCTTTTCAGAAGTCCAGTTATGACAAGTCAAGCAGATTTCTTTGTCCGTTGATAGAAGGAGAGGCAGTGTAGATACAAACAGCAAAATATTTTGACCGGATTGGTTAAGTAGCAACTATATGTGCAGAGCTGAGATCCTATTCTGTGAAATCTGAGAGTGTGGAGTACAGGAGAAATCATAGACATCTCCTTCTTGTAGCAGAACTGGCATTGTTCCTGTGATACAGACTCTAAATCCCAGAGCAATTCAGACAATGTTCCTGTTCCAGAACATGTCTTGACTGCCACTACCATTTCTGTGGGTGTTCCTGATGTCCCTAAGGTTGAATATTCAGCAGAGACAATCCCTGTTGCTAAACCTAATCCCAATTTCTATGTCACATGATTTGTTTGTATTTGCAGACCCAGTGTGAAATACACAGCAACCTGGATGTAGTTGTATATATGTATCTAGTTCTGTATAATTGCATGATGAAAATTATTTTGTATCGATTGCATGTTAGTCAATGTCGTCAATATTGCATGACTCATTTCTCAGAGGGAGGATGTAGAATAATGTGTGTTGTACCTTTAAGAAGAATTTCTAAGACCTAAACATGCATATAAATAGCAGGTAAGTGCTAGCTTCAGTACCATTTTGTGAGTACAGCCAGCGAGTGAACATCTCTGTATGAGACAGCTAGTTTGTATACAAGTTAAAATTATTTAGCTTCATGTCTGATGTGTTTGTACATAATAAAGCTGTTTGAACAGAACCCACAATGTTCATCTATTTCATCCTGACTAGACGAGCGACAAACCGCATTAAGGAAAATGAAGTCAGGGAAAACAACAGGCTCAGATGATATCACGGCTGATATGATCAAGATGCTGGCTAAGATAGGAGAGAAGTGGCCCCTAAGGGTACTCACAGTTATGGAGAGAAAGGTGTATTCCCAGATGACTAGATAACAAGCATACTAGTGCCAGTGTACAAAACAAAGGAGATATTCACAACTGTGGGCAGTATAGAGGTATCAATCATCTGTCACACTGCATGAAAGTTCTGGAGAGGGTGACTGATAAACAAATACAGAGAGTAGTAGAAAATAAGATGCGAGATGATCAGTTCGGATTCAGATAAAGATGTAGCACAAATGACCTGATGTTTGCAGTGAAACAGATACTTGAGAAGAAGCTAAAAATGAAGAAAGAATCCAACTGGGCATTCCTAGACCTGAAGAAAGCATATGACAGTGTCCCAGGAAAGATCATTTGGGTAATCCTATGGTGGCTTGAAGTCTCAGAAATATTGGTAGAATTAGTGTAGGCTATTTACAAGGACTTAATGACTCAAGTACAAACAGTGTTCTGACTCACAGAGGAGTTCCCAGTAGGAATGAGTGTACATCAGGGTTTAGCTCTGAGCCCACTGCTGTTCGTATTGGTGATGTACTACATTAGTGAACAGATCAGCAGTAGCAGACTAGCAAAGCTGCAGTATGCAGACAATGTGACATTATGTGCAGACTCTAAACAAGAACTTCAGCAGATAAAGGGGAATGAAATGCAAACCTGAAGGCACACTGGATGGAATTGAATACACATAGGACAGTTGTAATGATAGCAAATTGAGGAGATCAAAAAAAGCTGAGAATTGAGATAGACGGGAAAACAGTGGAACAGGCTAGCAGTTTAAGTATGTGAGAGGGGTGGCTGAAGAGAGTGGAAGTCTGAATGAGGAGGTCAAAGCTAGAATCAGCGGGTTTGCATCCAAGTGGCTCACAGTTTCAGGGGTAGTGTGTGACAGAAGAATGCCAAAGAAGCTGAAAAGTAAGGTGTACAAAACTCTGATGTGACCAGTACTACTGTATAACACAGAAACTTGTGCAGTGAAGGCAGAGCAATTGACTAAGCTAGAGGTGATGGAGATGAAGTGCCTAAGATGGAGAAATTAGGACATCAGAGCAGAGACCCAAGTAGCTCCAGTTGCAGAGAAGATCAAACAGAACAGATTACAATGGTTTGGCGACATGTGCAAGAAAGCTGAAGACAGTCTGATGAAAAAAATTGGGGCAGACAGGAAGAAAGCAACAGGAGCCAAGGGTATCCAGCAAAGAGATAGATGGATTGTGTGACGGAAGACCTGCGATAGTCAAGTATGACTGTCGAAGAAGGTAGGACAGTAGCATTGAATCATAAGAGATGGTGACAGTTATGTGATACCCTGACCCCATATAGAAAACTGGGGAAAAAAGGCTTTGATGATGATGATGATGATACTGTCCTCTGTCAACAGCAGAAAAGTGAGTCTTGTATGGAGGTGAGGGTACTGGTAAATTAAGCCAATGCATTTGTTGAGTTGTTTGCAATATAAAATGGACCAATCGATGCTTTACAAACATGGTCTAGGATAGGAAGCTCCTGGCTTGGGAATGGTAGGCCTATTATAATTTCTGGGTATAGGATTTTTGTTCTTTTAAAAGACCAGTAGGATAAAACAGGGCAACAGCTATTTAGTGAGTTAGGAAGAAAAGATTTGCTAGAGCAGCAGTATCCAATATTTGTAATAATAATATCCAGAGTATTATGGTTTACTGTCAGCTGGTTTCTTCAGGTAGGATAGTTATCAAAGGGTCTTCAGTGACAGAAATTTTTTGTGTTGCATAGATTCTACCCTGTTGCATTTACACTGAAGTCACCTAATAACATAATAGTATTGTTAGGGAAGCCCTTTGTGAAGACATTATGCAAGTTATCTTTTATCATTTTTATTGAGGAGGGTAGGAGAATGTATATTACAGAAAGTTAACCTATGACGAGGTTAGCTGCTATACATTAAAAAGTTCTGTCATTACTATTTTGAAAACTCAGGACATTAAGAATGTCTAATAAAGAGTTATTTTAGATAAGAAGCATGCCCCCCAATCCAGTATGGGCCTATTGTTGTAGAGAACATCATAGTTATATTGTGTGAAGGGGAAGGGCAGAGAACATCATAGTTATATTGTATGAAGGGGGAAGGGCAGGAGAAAGGGCAGATATTGTATTTAAACCAGATTTCAGTGAGTACAGGAATTAGTGAGTTTTCAGAAGTCCACACTTTAAACATGGGACTTTGTTATTAATGCTGCCAGTATTAATTCATGTGATTTTTTAAGCATTTTTTATTGTAATTCTTGTATTGTTAATAAGGGGATTTGATGTAGTATTTGTAGGAGTAGTGCTGATAAAAGTGCAAGTTGCAGTGATTGCAGATGAGCTGTTTGGATTTGTTGGAAGGAGTGAGCCAGGGTCTGAGTGTATGCCACCTGATTTAAGAAGCTTGTGTCACAGATAGTGGAGCAAACAGTGTCTTAGACAGTAGAGTAAGGAATGCCAGTGCTTTCTGGATTGTTTGATAGGAATAGAGGATTTTAAGTAATCATTCTTAGAAATATAGCTAAGAATTGGCTTGTAGTACTGAAGGTGGCAGGATATTGGGATGGGAATATTATATATGTTTGCTAGGTGGATGGAACAATTTTTGGACTGATTTGCAGCTAGTCTGTGATATAGAGACAGAGGGATACACAGAGAAGGACTAATATGCTTAAAACTAATAACCTTGGGGATACATAGTTGAAAACTAGTGAGGGGTGATGTATCTGTAGAAGTTAAAATTAAGCAAATATCTATAGTCTGAATGAAAAGTGTGTTAGATTTAAATGTTATTCATTGTTTTATTTATTTATCTATTTATCTATTTTATTTATTTAAATAAATACAATTAAGTCTGCTGTAGTCTGTTCCTCATTAACTGAGAATAGTATAACCAACTCATCAGAAATACTGGTTACAACCTTGTTACACCCAAAATGTTTCACTGTCTATTTCAAGTCTTCTATCACCTTTAAAATTTGTATTTCCATCTTCTAGCACAATACCCGGACATTTTGTTTAACAAATTTTGTAGCAACTTAACTAAATTTGTTTTCAGCTTTTTCTAGCATCACAATTCAGATCCCTTACCCCTGCAACTCTGTCATTTATTATGATATACCATTTCATTTTATTTATGACTTCATCTCTACATTTAAAATCCACAGGCATGTATGAATTTACATTTTGTAAACCATAGCTTTATTATTTTTACAAGAAATGTACATGCATGACCTTCCAATTAGCATCCAAAATCCAAAGCTGTTACACCATTCCTCACCAAACAATTACTTCAGCATACCCCAGAGCAAATTTCTTCCCCAAAGAAATAAAATAATTTATACCCTCCTGGTTTTGCACATATTTCCTAACTCTTACCTTGATTTATTTAGAGTTTTAGATGCAAATAGTGTAAACATTGTTTCACTTATTCCAACCAGTTACAATTAAGAAACAAAGCATTCCTTCTGCTTCTTTAATGATGTAGGCCTTCCCTCGCTTTTTAAACCTTTTCTTACCCTCTTCTCCAGTAATAGATAGTTCAGTATTTCCCCATCATATTTTTACTTTGACTTTCTATTTCTTTGTCTTCCCAAGTACATTCTAATTAATGAATTCTGTTACTTTGTCTTATTTTTAATATTTCTTTTTGTTCACTGTCTGGTTCCTGCAGACCTATTACTCCGTTATGCACTTTTCAGTACTTTCTTCAGTAAGTAATTATATATTTCTCCATAACTTCAAAATATGGTCAAAAGCCACATTTGTATTTATTACATCATGTACTTACTCAGCTCTTTCTTGCATAAACAGCATACTATCATAATCCATAACTGTGCAATCTGGCAAAAAATACCTGTTTGTTTATACTTTGCACATTCAGGCTTACAATAATGTCTTGCATGTCTGGTTTCTCCAGATAATGGACACATTTTCCAAACAGAGTCTTTGGCAATATGTCCAATCTGTCTAATATTCTAACATTTATAAGTTTTCACTTTGTATTGCAAAACTCCCATTGTCCCTAGTTAATAAATAATATTCTCTAGATGTATAGATTCTTAATGAGTAACGTGGTTCAGTTTCCACTTCCTAACCCCAGACAGATTTCATGCATGCCTATATGCCTCATGACATTTTAGAAGGTCTTACATCACTTTTCATGTTCACATTGCACATCTTCTTGTGCAATATCCACTGAATGAAGAAAAGAGAACTGTATATGCTTCTTCTGTGAAAAATTAAAGTAAAAGAGTGCAAGTATTAAGCAGGATTTTTTGCTTCACATGGCTTGTACTACTCCAAATATGCAAAATCACCTTGGGCAATTTAAGCTCTACATCTGAAAATAATTGTTTGTAAGTGTAATTTTAATTATAATGCACTGTATTGTCATCTGCATAGATTTTACCAGTTTTAGTCAAACTTAATGTCTGCCAAACACGTGGTTCCCATCCTTGTTAACTATTCAGAAGATGTTCTTTCATCCATCACTCGAGTCTGCAGTACTTGTGTCTGATGAAACAGAAATGTTTTAGATGCTGTTCTACCTGTTTTTACCACAAAACGTTAAAAAAAACAGTTGTGGTGCTTGGAAATTATCCGCCCCAACATTCTGCAGTATTCCCATCTTCCCCCTCATCACATCATTTGTGTGAAGATCTCCAGCACCAGTTTCATCTGCAGCATTAATTCCACTCTCATTACTCCTAGCTATCCACTACATTAAACCAGGATACTTGTGCTTGTGACTCTAATATGGGACCCAGTGCTATGGCGGCATCAGAAAGAGACACATGTGGGCATGTGCCCCCCTTCTGAAAGTGTGTACCCCCCTGAGAGTCCTAATACTTGGGAATGCTTAAAGTCATTTGACTTGGACTAATAAAAGGTTTGAATGCTAAAACTAAAACAAAAACAAATGCTTGATGAATTCAGATGAGCACTTCAAAAAAGAGTGTGCATCCATATGTGAGCACATGATGCAAGTGCAGCTTACTCTTTAGTGCACCTTTTGCATATCTTTGGATAGGAGATTACATGAGTTGGAGGTGTGTATTGCTATGTTTTAAGCAGTCAGTTGAAAGAAGGAAGGAAATATCTTCAGAACAGTGATGGTTACTACATTTTAGTTGTTGTGACAGTGTGGGGGTAAATAACTTGCTCAAGCTGACACGGCTAAGGTAGAATCAAACCTTGTGCCCTTGAGACAGCTCATTAAGAGTTTGGAGCCTTAATCCTGCACACCAAGCCTTCCTTAACTTCTTTTTTGGCAAATCAGTCACTGAAGTTTCATAATTCTCACTTTTTGGAAAACACATGCCCATGCAATACCTGATGTAGTTTTGTTAACCTTTTAAGTGAATTGGAGTTGTCTGGCACTGAAAGCTCTGAGGTGCTAATGCATTGCTTCCTGCAGTCAAAGGTGCAGGGTTTGAATCCTCTCACTTCCATTTGCATACAGTATGACTGGGAGAAAGTCACTTAGACACTACTCCTAGGTCACCCCTGAAAACGGACACTTTTTCCAGTGGGTTTACCTGGTTAACAAATACATAAAAAGAAGTATTTAAATTTTGTCCCTTTTGTGGTCTTCTCCCCCCAATTATTTTGGCTCTGTGCAGAATTCTTGAGCAAAGAAATTGAGAATTATTTTGGTCTGCTCCTTGTAAAATGTGTGGCTTTCAAGTAAATTGTTGTTGATTACAGTCACTAAATAATGTCAGGCTTGTGAGTTTTAGACTTTCTGCTCTTCAGAAAATGCTTGCTGGGGGTGTGGCCAAGATGTCAAAGAGAGAGCAGCACTTTTTTGATGCTCTGCCTATAAAGATTGTTTCTGACAGGATTTTTTTGTGTTAACTCAAAAAACATTGAAGATTTTTCTCACAGTTATTTATCTTGATATTGTGGGTTATTTACTAAGAATAAACTACAGTTTTCAGTAACATTTATTAAGAATTTTCCTGTCAGAAGTTCTACATCTTAGTACAATTGGCTATAGCTATGAGTCATTCAAAAGTTACTCCTTAGGACAGCTCCATGAAAAAGGAACGTCATACAATAATTTCCAGTATACTGGACCTCTCTGTGAAGATGGACAACTTAGAAAAAATTATGGAGAACATGAAAAAGGAAAGTAAGAAACAAATAGAAGACTTAAAAGAAATAATTACTACATACTCTGATCAAATAGCCACCATAGAATAATCTGTAAATGAAATAGATGGGAGGCAGATGGAAAATGACAACCAGATAGATTTCCTTCTAAAACAAAACAACTTATTATTAGAAAAAGTGGAAGACCTGGAGTGTAGCTCAGGAAGGAACAATATCAGAATATATAGAGTTCCAGAAAAAATGGAAAGAAGTAATATGATCCTCCGCATAAATGAATGGCTGCCTAAAGTACTGAATCTTCCTGAAGCTTTTTCATTTGGGATTGAAAGAGCCCACAGGTCACTATCAAGTTTATCTCTCACAAAATATCCAACTTCAGTGAGATCTATCATTGTAAAATTTTTGTCAACACAGGACAAGGACCTAGTACTGAGAACAGCCTCGTCGGGAAATCCAATACAAGTCAATGGGAAAATATAAGATTTGATAATGACTACACTTCCATGACAACAACAAAGAGAAAAGCATGTGTTCCCCTTATCAAAAACTTGAAAAAAGCTTATTTAAAAGCCCAGATTATGTTTCCAGCAAGAATTAAGATTACCTTCTTGGATGGTCAAAAAATATTCAATAACCTTGAAGAAGCAACTGATTTTGTGAAGAAAAACAACCTGCTAGATAAAGTAGAAGAAATGGACCCTTCAATACCAAGTATGAAAAGACAAGCTACTAATGGTAAACTACACACAAATGATAAAACCAATAAAAAGCTTAAGGGAAAATAAATCAGATAATTTCCAAATTTGATATTAGCCAGCAGTCACAATATATGTAAACAATAAGAAACAAACACGCAAGCCTTAAGGTAAAAGAAAAAACGTTTTCCTATTATATATATATATATATATATATATATATATATATATATATATATATATATATATGCAAACCTATATATACATTTGTTTCCACTTTTCCTCTCTCTCTTTTTTAGTGACTATAAAATCAGAGATTTATATGAATAGGTTGGTTTAAACCACATCTAATTTCCTATTATTTGATAAGAAGTATTGATAGTAATACAGTAATGTTGTGAGACTGAAATTTCTAATACATGATCACAATGTCTTTCATTATAATAGAAGCTTTCAGATGAGCATAATATATAGTATTCTTGGAGAAAGTCTCCCTCATGACAGAATTACCCATGTTATCACATAGAGTCTAATGTGAAAAGCATTGAAATACCTAAATGGAATATACAGTTATTATAAGGTGAAATAACCACCTTGTATTTCCTAATTAGTAGCATATATTTATTACAAAATGGGAAAAAGGGGGAGAGTGGAGAAGCATTTGTAAACAAGTGGGCAGATCTGATATTAATAACATGTATTGAAATACTGGGAGGAGAAATGTATAACACAGCTTAGATAAGTATAAATCATATAGTGTTGCCATTTAACATTGTGTTTTTTTCTCTCTCTTCCTTTTCTAATGATGGTTGAGTGCATCTTGTTTTGTTAAATGCAAAGACTTTAGTCCCATTACCCTCAAGATACATCTTGCCACCAGATCTTTTAAAAGCTTCACTTGTTCATAGTCACGAGCATAGAACAGCCTTTTTTGTACACAGCAGCTATCTCATTAATGTAAAAATGCGAAGGAACGAACTGAGTGACCTTTGAACCCTTGTCACCACTTAATGACTCTCTGCGATGTAAATAATGGCAGAGCACAACAGCAGCGCTTCAGTATGAAGCTCTATGAACCTTATTTAACCACTGTAGTGTGAACTCTCACAAAAATAAGCATGTTAAGGTACTGAAAATTATAATTATTACTGGTACTGCTGTAAACATCAGAAAAGCTATGCTGAACATCACAAAAGTACAGTCAGATAACTAGACAGCTGTTTTTGATTAAATACATTACTTTTGTATACACAGATCTGGAAAACTTAATTTAGCACAAAATTCACTAAAAATATATATCACATTTGTAAATAAATAGCAGCAATAGATAGAATGCTGCCTACCTGTTTTTATGTGTACACTAACATCTATACATGATACAAGGCTGCAAAATACGTGATAATAAGACTACATAAGTAATGTTATTGTTAGCAACGCAACAAATCAATAGACAAGTAGTAATATGCAATCCTTGTTTTTAAATGATATATGTTTACATTTTCTTCAGGGTATATATGGATAGATTAAAAAAGACGTGTGTGTGTGTGTGTGTGTGTGTGTGTGTGTGTGTGTGTGTGTGTGTGTGTGTGTGTGTGTGTGTGTGTGTGTGTGTGTGTGTGTGTGTGTCTGTGTGTCTGTGTCTGTGTTTTGTGTGAGTATGTGTGTGGTTTAAATTAGGATTATTGTTTTTATACCATATAACATATACAAATGCCTTAAGTATGATGAAGTTGATTACAATATTTACAAATGTATGTGAAGTCCATCAGAGTGAATAAGAGGGGAAGTTGTATATAACTGATTGATGGTTAGATGGCACTTGCAGAAGTACATAATATTTGTATGCAATAACTGAATAGCATCTTTGAATTTAAAAATACACAAGATACATAATGGTCTAACCCTCAAAAACAAAATATATAATGTCAATTAAGCTAACATTTTGATCTGATACGCCATATATACAATAATTAGTCCAGTGTATCTACCTAAAAATGGGAATTGTTTTTTTATCTAAGCAGTGTTTAATATGCCGTGGGAAATATTGAATATACCATTTTTATGAAATGTTTGGAGTTATTGTTCATACACTATGGAAATTCCACAATTTTTTTCTCTTTTCAAAATGCTTAACAATGTTGATTTTAAATGTTTTGGGTATATATATGATCTTCACAGTATTTACATTGATTATTTGTAAAAATACTTGTTAGTAAAAACTAGGAGAATATTAAGCTTACAATACTCAACTAAATGTGTATTTTTCAGTTATGATAAACAATATAGATAGCATGATGCAAATGCACTATATTATTAATCAGAACAACTTATAAAAAATAAGTATGGTGGTTTGCTTATATATGAATAACAAATGATAATTGTTTTATAATTTAGAGATTTGTATATATACCATTTGAAGTAGAGAGGTTCTGTGATACTGTTAACAAGAAATGATTACATTTTATATTCATAATTAACTATCAAAGACTAATATTTAATTCAATATTGTTAAAAAGATAAGATAGTTGTGATATTAAGTATTCTAGGAGATATATATTATTATTATGTACTGTACACTTAGCTAAATAAAGGCAGAAGCATTAGATTGATGTTGACTAACAATTGGAGGATGAAAAAAGGTGGTCTTGATGACTTGTTCATCAAACCAGGAATACAATATTCCATGTGTGGAGTTGTATAGAGTTTCAAATATACACTAGTTATGTTTAAGGTTAAATCCTTGCCCATGACAGAACTCATGATACATGATTGTGTTTATAAATATGTCTTCCTATAAATGTGTATCACTAAATGTCAGTGGCCTTAACAATAATATAAAGAGAAGAAGTTTAATTAAATACTTGAAAACAAATAAAGTGGATATTGCCTTTATACAAGAAACTCACATAATAGAAAAAGATTTTGATAAAATGTCTTTTAATGGATACTAAATACTTGTAAAATCTCATTACCAGACCAAGAGAAGAGGCACTGTGATCATATGGAAAAAATGTTTACCTGTACCTAAAATTATTGATTCATATTCTGACAAGAATGATATATTGAGTATTGTAACATTAAAGATAAATAGAAAGCATATCACATTGGCTAACACATATTGGATACCTGGTATCGGAGCTGAAACAGCAAATAAATACCTAGATTAATTTCAATTAGATCTAAAGGAGATACTATATATGCAGGTGACTTCAATTGCATTCTTTCCAAGAATGATACCACTAAAAATGGCAATTTTAAAATGTCAGCTTTAGCCAAAAAAGTAAATAATTTCATCAGCATTTCAAATCTAAAAAGCATTTATGAAATAAAAGAATCAGAATCATTTAAATACACACTGTTCATATAGGTTTGGTATGCAAACAACTATTGATAAGATATTTGTCACTGATAATTTATCTAAAATGCAAGAAGTATTAATCAGCTGTTTTCCACTGTCTGACACGTCTATATTATATAACTGAACTTTTAAAAGTTCGAACATCATATGATTGAACTTTTAAAAGTTTGAGAATGTAATTACAAAAAACAAAAAAAAAAAGCAAAGAAAAAACCTACCTGAACAATTTAAGCAGGGGGGCAAGCCCCACTGCACCCCCCACATGGAGGCTTCCCCCCTACCCCCTGGTGTTTAAATATACCAACTCTGAGATCACACTAAGAAAAGGGAAATCTTCCCATTCAGCACTGTACAGAGATCTTTGTTGAAACGTTCACATTTTTAAAAGTTCGATCATATGATGTCGACCATATGATGTTCGAACTTTTAAAAGTTCAACAATGTGATATAGACCACTGTCCGACCACAATGCTATTTCCTGTAAAGTGAACATTCCACTAAGAGACCTGCTTTTTGGCAGAGAATACCTGGATACATTACAATAATAAATGGTTTTAGAGATTGGCTGTTAAAAGAAATAAAATCATTTATTGATGTTAATGATAACAATGATATTTCTAAAAATTATTGTTTGGGATACATTAAAACCTTATTTGTTTGGTAAAATTAAAAGTTAGAACCTAAATAAAAGGAAGGAATGGGATAAGGAGTTAATAAAAATACAGTCAAAAATTGATACATTGAAAAATAACTTAAATACTAAAGACATAAATGCAATCTCAGAGTTAAAACAACTAAATTTAGCATATACTGACATTTTGAACCACAATGTAGCAATATGGAAAGAATCAAGTTACAATCATATTCAACTAACCTCATGAACATGCACAGATTAGCAGTTAAATCAAAAAGCGTAACAAATACTAATCATATTAAAGAAATCATAGATAATGCCAAAAACAAACCTAAACATGTAACAGATTAAAAAGAAATCTTAGAGGTATTTAGAACACACCATGAAGCAGTGAATAACACCAACTTAAATACTTACAGCAATGCCCTGAAAGACAAGTTCTTAAAAGATAATACAAACAAAAAACTAACAAATGAACACAATGCTAGACTATTCAAATCAAATTCATTAAAGAAACTTAAGGAAAGAACAGGACTAGACAGATTAATAGGTGAAATATACAAGATACTTCCAGATGAAACCCTAATGATATTAGTAGAAGCTTTTGAAGAATTCAGAGAGAATGACAATATTTTTCCCTCATGGAAATATGCCATGATATTACCCATCTTAAAGCATGACAAAGATCCTAAATTAGTGACCTCCTATCATCCCATCTCCTTATTGAGTGTGGATTATAAAATTATCAAATCAATTATCACAAACAGATTAAACCAACTCATACCAAAACTAATAGTAGATGAGCAAACAGATTGTATTCTGAAAATAAGAAAAAAAAAAGAACTGTCAACTATCAGCCTTGAACTGGACAAAGCATTCAATTCCATAAATTGGTCTTATCTATTTAAAGTATTAGAAATGTATAATTTCTCCCAAGATTTCATAAAATTGCTTAATGAACTATATGAAAATTCGACATCATACATTAAAACTGGAGCCTTCCTATCAGGACCACTCAAAATATTGAAGAACACCAAACAAGGTTGCCCATAGTCACCTTTATTATTTGCCTTATCAGTGAAACCATTAGTTAATTATTAACTAACAACAATATAAGTAGTTTCTCTATTAATTCAAACTATAGTTCCAAAATACAGCTTTTTGCTGATGACATCTTGTTAACAATTGGAAATATTGACTTCTCAACAGACCATATTACAAAATCATTACAGGATTTTGAAGAGATTTCAGGTTTAAACTTTAATCATAACAAAACTGAAACTATATTATTAAACAAAAAAATAAGTACCACTTTGGAAAAGCATAATAACTTTAACTGGATGAATACAATGCTTAAATATTTAGAGATATATATAAAATCAAATTGGAATGATACTATACAAACAAATTGCATAAACCTAATAAACATGGTCAAGCAATACCTAAATAAATGGAATAAAATGTTCTTTACCATGGAAAAAAAAGATTAGCCTTGATTAAAATTATCATATTACCTAAAATCCTGTTCTTTTTTCAAACCCAAATAGCATCTCCCTCTAAAAAATGAATGAAACAACTTAACTCCTTGTTAGTTAAATTTCTATGATTTTTGTGAAATCCAAGAATTAGTTATGCATGGCACTACAGAAACTGGGAAGAGGGTGGAATAGCATTTCCACATTTAGAACTCTATGCAGAATCAACCATCCTCAATGTGATGAGTCAATTGCTGAATCATAAGTATACATCTAATTGGAAAAGTTTACTTAAAACCATTCTATTCTCTAACATTGAGGAAACAATAAATAATGACTTTTTTTTACAGAAGCCAACAAAATTTTCCTAGTTGTAAAAAATACCATCTACAACACAAATAAAAATGAAAAATTATCTTCCTTTGAAGAATAATGAACAAACATTATATGATGAGAAACCTTATATTTTTAATGTTTCCTATAGCATTTACAAAGAAATTTTTGACTCATTCAACATGAAAAAAAATAGAAGAGATGAAGAGAAATGGATTAATATTTTGGCATCAGTTCCTTGATGTCAATAATATACATGAGGCGAATTTATTATAGCAAGATATAATATAAGTCAAGATAACTGGCTAAACATGCAAACATTTAGAGAGCACATACTTAATGAATTAAAAATATACCAAATTGCTAACATTATACTTCAACCAAAAATTTGATTTCTTTTCAGTGAAATTAACATATTTTGTAATAATGATGGTTTTTCACTATCAAAAATATATAAAATATTATGAGCTGATCTACTCTATGGAATTACACAGAAAAAATAAATAAATCCAGTTTTTCAGAAAGTGAAAAAGCATTAATATTTAAATCAGTTAATAATACAACATCACCTCCCTTTTCAAAAATGTACACATGGAAGTTTATACATAGAAGCTTATTTACTCCTCATAGAATAGCATTGATATCGGAAAATTATATTACCAAATGTTGAAGATGTGATGAAACAGTATGTGCGGATTGGGCACATATGTTCTAGAATGTACAATTGTAACCCCATTCTGGCTGGAATTTAAATATTTCATAAAAGCACTGTGGTTGGACAAATGTGAAGTATCAGATTCATTATTATTATTTAATGCACCAATACCAGTGTATATTCCAAAGACACAAGTGCACCTTCTCTGGTCTCTTCTTGCAATGGCAAGAAAAATTATCACCTCAAACTGGAAGAGTAAAAAATCCTCTCATTTATGGATTTTATTTTAATGGCCAAAGTTGTATGTAATAGAGAATTGTTAACTGCATCTTTAAGAACCACAAGAGTAACACATAAACAACTAGCTTGATTAAAACTTAGAAAACTGTTAGATAAAATATAACTATATCAACAAAAGTATTTCTGTCATGGACACTGTATATTGTTCTGTTTACTTTACAATATGTAATAGTTTTTTATTCTTATATTCATGAAAATCAATAAAAATAAGTTAAAAAAAGAAAATGCTTGCTAATGCAACTTTATAAGTGCATAAGAGAAAGATTTAAAATCTGTTTGTGATTGTTGGAACTTGGTATCTGATTCTTGAGGTAAGAGGCTGGGAGAGCATTGGTGTATGTAATAGGATACACTATATGATTCTCACACCAGTGATCTGAAATACACTTTCCAGTCAATATTTATGTATTTGTTCACTCATTTTATCATAAGCAAAAATCTGAATGTATGGAGTTATACAAGAGGCTGTCACTGATGGTCACATTTATGTGTGTTTGTGTGTATATCCTGCATCCTATAGTAGTTATGATGTAAAGGAAGAAATCAATTATAGTAAATAGAGGGACTTCGTCATATGCGCAATGTTCTATAAGTACAATCCTTCATTTCCTGGTTTTACTGACTTTTGACAGTGTCCTTATTTGTCTGCAAATAAACTGTACATTATGAAGTCTATGAGTTTAATGTTAAACTATTAACTATGAATGCATTTTTAATTTTAACTTGTTTTTGCCAGGCACAAAAGTGTGAAATTCACTGTGCTGGGTTACAACAGTTTGGCACTTAGTGCAGATGAGTTAAGGCTATGAGCTGTTAATGATCTGCTTCCTGTAGTACAGCTTTTGATTCCTTCAGTCTTCATTTGTGCAGTGTGAGTCTAACCAAGTCATTGCACCAGACAGTGCTCCTGGGGTGCCACTGAAAAGAGACTCATGTATACATTAAGCCCAAGCTGTTAGTAAATCCATTCCACATTTGTCTTATGAATTTCTGCACCTTTCAGACAGTCCCTAATTAGTGCTTCACTATATTATTGACTATGAATCCCAGCATGTCTGCTATAGTTTAATGGACTGCCAGATGCATTTTCAATAAATGTTAGTTTCAAAGGAAAAGAAATTTACTGTTGCTCATGGTGTCTGTTTTCAGTGGGAGATTGTTTTGCTTTGTTCATCAAATGGCTGTCAGTATTTTTGCTGTAAAGTTTTTAATAAAATATGTACATTAAATCCAAATGATTATAATAAAAGTAAAGAAGAAAATGGTATACACACTGTTAGGTTTCAACAGTATTTTATGTTAACTGGGGAGTGACAGACAAGTAATGGGATACTGGTATGACTTGGGGGATTCTGATCCAGTACTCTGCCTAGAGCCCCATTTGACCGTTATCCAGCTCTGCTCTTATTATTCATAAACTGTACATGAGATTTAGCCTTATACTTACACCCCACCCTTTTGTTTTTCTATATTTTAAACCAGGTAAAGAGGAACCTTGAAGCTCTATCTGGTTAAGCAACTTATTTAAAGTCACACAGTAGGCAAATGGAGGTGGAAATAATTAAACCATGTTGCTTTGACTGCAGGATACAGCTCACTAAGAGTTTAGAGGTGAAATCCTTTGTGCTAACTACCAGGCCTTTACTTGTGTTTTCATGATAGGATAAATAAAAAAAATCACTACGTTTATAGTCAGTTAGTAATGTAATCTAATAACGCTTCATAGCTTTTGCTGTTCAAATGTTCATAAAATGCATGTTGATGCAAAAACTGCTCTTTTAACTTTTTAAGTGAATTAGAGTAATTTGTGTCTTTTTTGTCTGACTTTGCAAAGCATCACTTATTTTGCCTAATATTTATGTCCTGCACCTCATTAAATTCTTTTTCTGATAATGGTAAATCACTGATTATTCATTTCAGTCATTACAGTTTCATAGTTTTATTGTTTAGATAATGTATGTCCATGCAACACTTATTGCCCTGTTAACATGGGAGTTAACTGGCACTTATGTTAATGAACTGGCTCCTGCAGTCAGAGGTAAAAGGTTTGAATCCTTTCTCCTCCATTTGCCTTCTTTGTGAGTTTGAGCAACCCACATAATCCAACAGTATTCCCAGCTCATCCATGTTAATGGACACTTTGTCCATTGGGTTTACCTGGTTAACAAATACATAAAATAATATTTACAATTCATCCATTTTCCCATTATTTTTGGCTTTGTCCAGAATTATTGAGCAAAAAAAAACTGAGAAGTAATGTGGTCTGTTCCTTGTAAAATTTGTGGATTCTGACAAATTGTTGTACATTGTAAGTGAAGAAAAGCATGTGAGTTTCAGATTTTGTATTCTTCAGAAAATGCTTGATAATGCAAAGCTTGTTATTCTATCAACTTTCAAAGTATATAAGAGAAACATTTAAAAGTTCTTCCTGATTTTGATCCTTCAGAGGGCAGAGGGGATTTGCACTGTGTGATTCTGACATCAGTGAGTTGACATACATTCTGGGCCATTGGTTATGAATTTACTCATTCACTTGATCTCAAGCAAATATCAGAGACATATAGTCATACAAGTGGTTGTAATTAATGGGTGTTTGCATGCTCATTTGAATGAATGTGAGTCAAAGATCAAAGTGTTTGCATTGTAGTGGGTAGAATGAAGTAATAACTGAGATAGGAAGAAAAGACATTTATCTATACAACTGTATATCTAGAGATGCTAAGCGAGAATATGAGAACAATTTGCTTATATTGTTGTATGTGTTTGGGGGGGGGGGTCCTGGCCTTTCTCAACTTACTGTCAAGTCTCTAATGCTTGAATAGCTGGTTGTGTGGTAAAACACACTATATTATAACTACTGTATTATTTTTTCTATACCGAGTGTGTAAAAGGAAAATGTTATGTTGTAACCAAATGACTGCTCTGGCAAGCAAAAAATACTGGAGGTAACAATGACATTTTTACATGTATAAAGTATACAGTTTAACCATGGTATGAGCTCTATTCCTAGTTGTTAGTAAATGTGTCAGATTTTACCCATCTGGTCCACATTGTGCAAAATAGTGTAGTATTCCACATTGTAAAGACAGAATGTAGTCTGTGTCTCTAGTTCCATTCATTCTTTTGCTTGTTGGTGTTATGGATGGTATGTTATTCATAATGTTGCAAGCCTACTCTTACCTGTATTACCTGATTGTTTGATGCGGACTGGATTTGGTTGTTTTTTTTTTTTTTATTGGGGGGGGGGGTCACTGCTTGACTTGCCTTGCCCATCTGGGCTTTTAGACTTTTGCAAATCGAGCTGTTTCTCCAGAGAGTCTCTAATAGATGAAGAACTGGGTATGAGGTAAAACAAGTATAAATCAATATTTTAACCATTTTGTGAGGACCCGCCCTCCTTTGTTGTTCCTCCTTATGAGAGATAGTCTAGTTCTCCATATTTTGAAGATGAAGGTTGACTATAGCTGCAGTTTCTTTCATTCTGTTACTTGGTGCTAAGGATGTTATGGTAATGTCAATCCATACTAAACTCTTTGAAACTAAAGATGCTTCAGCTTAAGAATTTAAGGATTTGTATTTTTAATTATCTCAATCATTAAAACTATAATTTCTTAATTTTTTTATGCAAAGAATTATTGATACACAGTTATAATAACATTCAGAAAATTATAACTGCAGTGTTTGTCCTGTCCCTCATAATATTTTTTATTTTCTGGTAAATCACTTATGATTACAGTCAGTCAGTAATGCCAGACATTAGAGTTTTATACTTCTTATTCTTCAAAAGTGCATATTAATTCAAAACATGTTATTCTATTAAAGTTTTGATTGAATTAGAGTAATACTTAAACATTGATCAAGCTTTTATCTCCCCTACCTGTTATTTTTGGCTTTGTCTAGAATTCTTGATCAAATAAGCTTGAGAGATACGTTGCTACCCCAAAATATTCAAATCTAAATTAATTCTATTTGGTGTTATTTCAGCAACCAGAAACAGAGTACTAGGTGGCAAACATTAAAACTGAGTTATTTTGCAGTCGAGTCTCCTGCATCCGTTTTTGTGGTTTGGTGACTTTGGTTCGCTATACTTTCTTGGTTAGGTGGCAAACATTGCTACATTTGTTTGTTTTTGTCTTTATAAGTGCAGTTTTCCTTGGAGGAGGCAGGAAAACTTACAAATGCTGGTTTGATGTCTCAGGAGCTCAACAGGTAGCACACTCTCCTTAGTGTAGAAGACAGTGGGTTCTATTTCCCTGGATTAATTCACCAATACTGATACTACAGTGCAACATAAGTGGGTACTGCACTCCTAGGTGTGCCACTCTTCAGATGAGATGTTAAGCCAAAGCCCCTACTGTCTGAGTTGTTAGTAGCTCAAGTGGATGTAAAAGATCCTACAGCACTTATCAATAGAGTTTCCAAGTGCCCTGGCCAACTTTCCCTTAGTCAGTATGGATACCAACTCTGGGCTGTCCTGAAAGGAAGCTATTGGCCTAGTGGGACTAATCCAGTCAACAAAAAGTAGGTATAAGTTCTGGTAATCACTATTTCTCAGTTATTTCATTATATCTTTGTACTCTATTTTAATGCATCAGAATCATTAAGTGGATATGGTTATTATATTTCAATGGACCTTCCACTATAAAGTACATTCCCAACCTCTCTCTATGATCAGAAAACCACAATCTTCTAGACATATATAAGCCTCGTCGACCCCCTGGCCACCTACTATTACCTTGCTCCCTAGCTAAACTCAGGAATCCTCTCCCTATCACCCTTCGAAATACTTAGAGCCACTCAAACTTCAAAACTCTTTTCCAATCTCACCTCCTTTCAAAGTGGGAATGTTCCTGTACCCCTACCACATAAACTCTTTACCACCATCTCCCATGCATTATATACCTCAACCTTCTATCACTGTGCTCTCTTATCCTTTGTGTCTACTTCCTCTCCTACCCTTACATCATAAACTTCCCCCCAACCCACTCCCTTTCTCCACTACATACCACCTTTGACCTCTCCCACCTCACCTTCTTCTCTCTGTCCTCTCCTCATATTTCTAACTTCCAAAAGCATAAATGTTTTACTTACATGTTTTTTTTTCACCTGAAATTCCTGTACTTTTAATATGTTTAGACTGCATGAATCTCACTTTTGTAAATCATTACCTAGGATTAGAAATGTTATGTCTTTTTTTAACAAATTGTATATTATCTCTGTATTTTTCACCGTTCTACTACTTTGTTTACTTTTTGTATAGCTATTGTAAAATTGACAATATCCTGTGGAGCTTTTCTCCCTGGGCCTCCACTGAAAACGGGCTTTTCCATGCCCAGTGGACTATCCTGGTCATGAAATTGTAATAAATAAATAAATAAATAAATAAATAAAAGTTATCTCAGAGTTTTTTTTCCAGAATCCACATCAAGCTTCCTTTATATGAGTCATGCTAGACACAATGAAATCTTTTTTGTTTTAATGTCCATGTAAACAGAATGGCAGTAGTGTGAGTTACAGCATCTTGTACACTTTCTAGAACCTATATTCGTTTTCACTTTTTTGCTTGAATTACCCTGATTTGTGTCCTCAGAGCAGCTCTTATCTCTTTTAACAGTGGTTATACATGCTCCGTTAAATAAACTGGCTGAACTGCATGTTTTATGGTTTTGTACAAGTGTTGACAGACCCTATCCCATATTCTTGTTAAAGTGTCATAGCTATCATTGTAATCCAAGCGCTGTTAACTGACCACTCTTATTTCTACTTCAAAGAACTTTTAATAGTCACTTAAATTACTTTGCTTTTCACCAGTGACTGCAAAGGGGAGATGCATTTTTATCTTGAATGCTGGCAAAATGTGCTGTGTTGGTTTAAAAATATTTTCCTTACAATGCAGCACAGAACCAAATAAGTCCAACTTTCTGTTCTTGAATCTGAGTTAATGATATTTTTTTTCTTTCTACTGAGAAAAAAATGTTTTTGAACATGGCATTTTCTCATCACTGTTGCATGGGTAACTACAACCTTGGCTTTTTACACTGTAAAGTAGCAGCACTGTATTTAAACTACAATGCCTGAGCATAACATATTAGTATTTTTTTCTGTGTTGTGAACATTGTCAACATTTATAATATTATGGCATTCACTGTTTTTTCGAGGGGAATGGTCTTTTATTTTCAGCAGTGGATTATGTGTGATTTGTTACCATATATCATGTATTCTTTATTGGTTTAGTGTTTAGATGTTTCTTTTTTCCACATGTCCTATGTGCCCCACCAGCAAGCTATTGTGCCTCTATTATGACCCAACAAGAAAAGGAACCTGGAGACACCACTGCCTAATGCCAACAGATAAACTACTGGCAATCCATCCAGTCAATTACTAAAAAAAAAAAAAAAAAAAAAAAAAAAAAAAAAAAAAATTCAGTAGTCTCATCATCACTATGAGTACCATGTACAGATGAAACACCATGCTAATATCTCTTGTCTGTTACTCCAAGTATTCTTATCACTGTTTTTGCTCCACCATATTCTTTTCTCTCTCTCCCCCACTCTCACTCTCTCTCTCTCTCTTTCTGCAGTACCAACAGCAATCAGAAAGAGCATGGGAATTAGAATTTCCCCAGCCTCCTTCTCAAATTTCCCATAGGTAGTTTGAATACTACTTTGTGTTTTCCCTGGAAATTGTCCACAAGCATAAGCAATATAACATAACGTGTAGTGTGTGGAGCTTCATGATTGCCCTCCAAAATTGGAAAAAAGATAAACCTGTTATACTCTACTTTAGCACAAGATCTGGCTGTAAGAGTACCTAAGTGCTATGATGGACAGGTATAACGTATTTGCACTGAAGTTTACACACGTTAGTCTGTAAGTAACTTAAGCCACGGTGGTGCAGCGGTTAGCATTGTCGCCTCACAGCAAGAGGTTCTCCCATTCGATTCTTGGCTGGATTGACTCCTGTGTGGAGTCTGCATGTCCTCCCCACTGTCGAGTGACGTTAAAGACATGCAGGTAGGTGTGAGCGTGAATGGGCATGCCTTTGTTGAAGGTTAGGTGTCGGGCGGCAACTCGGCACCGTAAAATCCACTGCCAATCATGAGCAAACCAGTGTGCCTGCTGTGGCGACCCCTAACCGGGAAAAGCCGAAAGACTTTTTAGTCTGTAATTTATTTAAATTCTGTCAGTATTTAAAATTTGTCCATGACTTTTTTCTTACTTGTTGTGTAAGCAACAGCACTAACCTTTCAAAGCTGGTCAAACATTTGTGTTTTTATTTTTCTTTTGTAACTGACAGTATATGGTGTGAAGGCTGCCAGCCTTGCCAGATAGAATTTTATAGATAATTCTGTCATTTGTAAATATTAATGTAACCAAAAAACCTTCCCCTGCATGGAAGCTATTGCACGGCTAAAACAAATGTAGATTGCAAAAAGAAGAAGCCAGCAACTGTGAGCTATGAAAACTAATTTAATTAGTTAAACATATATAGAACTTCCAGTAAACAAAACATGTTTACTGGAAGTTCTATATATGTTTAACTAATTAAATTAGTTTTCATAGCTCACAGCTGCTGGCTTCTTCTTTTTGAATTTTTAATGTAAACCACAAAGCAGTACTAAGCAGGCTTGTTGTCTTAAATGGTAAAATAGTGTTACATGTGGAACTGAAAAAAAATGTAACAACAGTGGACTCTACTGTAAGGAAGCAAAGTCAAGCATTTTATGTCTATCTTTGATCTTTAAAGGTGGCTCCGGCTGGTCTAGATGAAGGAATTCTTGCTATTGTTTTAAGACAAGATTTAATAGCCAGAATTTGCATGCATAAATGTCCTTAATGGCTTTGCTTCCTGACCTGGTGTAAGCTTACTAAAGAATGTAGGCTGTTAGCCTGGGAACCCAGTGAAGTGTGAAGAATGATGCAATATGAGCCAGGAATGTGATTTTAAAAACAGAGAGAATCAGAGAGCATTAATAATTTTTGTCTTGACCATCCAACTCACAGCATTGTCTTGCTCTATATGTAAGTTTATCTTAGACTTGTGTTTTCTCTTAGAAATAGCTAGAAACTAGAAAGATTAGACTAAGTGTTTTTCTATGATGTCAGAACTGTACTACTGAATTATTTAAAGTGTTTCTCTGTGATCTCTGAACTCTTAACTAGCACTGTGTAGTAAAAAGTATTGTCTTGTGTTTTGACTATTTGTTATTAAATATTTTTAAACCTTTTCAACTGTGGCTGTTTTTGCTGAGATAATTTAAGCTCTTTATAATACCTGCATGCCTTTGGTAAAATTGTTCAAAGCCACTCCAATAGCTTTAGCCATGGGCTATACTACCAATTGGATAATAATAATGCACAGTAATAATTAGGCACTCTTTTAAGGGTCTTTGAGTAGCTGATAAATATTAGTAGGTGGTGGCAAGCGGTACTACCGTTTTGACTCGACAGAAAAGGGGCACAGCAGGAGAACCTCTGCCTGCCTTCCCCAGGAGTGTCTATGTTGTTGTATAACCTCTTCTCAAAGTGTGTGTGTGTGTGTGTGTGTGTGTGTGTGTGTGTGTGTGTGTGTGTGTGTGTGTGTGTGTGTGTGTGTGTGTGTGTGTGGTGTGTGTGTCAGCTACTTGGGCAGAGACACGAAGCACTGGTTGGACAGAGAAGGTGCTTGAGGTTTTAACTTTCCCACTAGGCTGAGATCTGAACCCTATAGCTGTGCCAGTGGGGAGTCTTACTGGGGACCTGGAGAGCAAGGGAGCAACCAGCCCCAGACTGACTGTGATCTCTGTGTGCTCTTAAGGGAAATTGCACTTTACTGTGCCTCCTATATGAGGCACCCCTCACTGGTGTTAGTGATGAGGATTTAGGCTCCTTGATTGCTGGGCTAGGGCACGGGAGTCACATATGTAGTAGATAAGACTTCATGCACTACAAAACTTTATGATCGGGTCTTACCAATCATAATGCATTATTATGTTTTTGACACAGGAATGTTAAGATTCACCTCTTGAGCTATGTTCTCAACGTGAATTTCTCGGCATCCATGTCTCAAACACATAATAATATGGTTACCACTGGACACCAGATCATAACCCCCTATATAACATGACATATCATTAACACAGCATAACACAACATAAGCAAGTGTACAATGACATTGTTATGCTACAGAGGTACCTGATTATAAACCTGTGAGGTCCATGGCATGTATAGCAATGCATGCTGATTTAAGTGAGGCCTTTTATTTTATAGCATGGTACTTTAATATGGTGCTGGTCAGGTGCAGTCAATGGATAAACAGATGGAACCTTAACTGCATTTCCCGAGACAATTTGTTTTCAAACTCAAATGGTAGCACACACTCCATAGTAGAATTAATCCTTTGATACAAATCAGGAGATGTAGGGCATGACATATATGCTACTACTCCTAGAAAGTGTGTGCAAATAATAGACCCACCCAAAATTCACTCATGCATAAACTATACATACAGCCAGTGCCATAACTAGGGGAGGACTGAAGGGAGCATCTGCCCTAGGTGTGTGCTGTCAGGGGACATGATCTGCAGTGTGTAATAGTTGTCAATCATGTGAAAGTGCAGCACCACAATTCAGTTGATCTATTGCACTACTGCACTGAAATCAAGATATAAGCTCCTTGTTAACTTTAGAAGTTTAAAGGAGGAATTTTCCTTTTTTATGTCCTGTTTGTGTGTGGTCCACATCCTATATGATTTTCTTTACTATAACAATTTCTTTTTATGATAACAGTATACTGGTAAACATTAACATATAAGAATTATATGACTTGGTAATGGTAGTAGGCAACGCATAAGTAAGGACTGTACCATGGCTCACTTTAGATATTAGCAAGGCAGAAAAATATTAGTGAATGAATGAAACAACCTTAGAGATCTTAGGGAAAGCACAATCTTTAACAAGAAGGTACAGAAAGAAATGCTGAGCAGAGAAAATTCAGAAAAGAAGATGGTTACCAATAGAGTATCACAAGAGTCATAACTGAGTCCATTCCTTTTCAGTATCCTTATAAGTGACATTATAGATTGGATGAAAAGGCAAGACATTTATTGTACATAGCACACAGCTCTGCAATGGGGTACCCATCCAAGAATGAGTAAAACAGATATAAATGGAATTCAAAAGACAGGAGAAATTGTTTTAAACATGCCAGTGTACAAAGACTGTTGCATTAATGTTGATTCTGTGAATGCTGTGTTATACCAGCACTTACCCTGAGACTACAAACTGCTGTACTGAACTGTACTGCTCCACTTAATCAGCTGCCTATTCACTAAAAACTAACCTTCTGTTCTACTACCTTTAATCTGAACACCATCTCTCTTTTTTACTCATTTACAGTTCTCCCTCCCTGCATAGTACTGTGAACACTTCCCCACCTGAGTTGGTCGCCCAAGAGGTCTCAGTCAAGTTTGCAGCTCAACTGTATTTTAAAATGAAGTGACCATAGTGTATGTCCTCTAACATTTTACTACCTGAAACCTTAATTTTTTTTGTGAAAATGGCATGCACACCAAACAAGGACACTATAATGTCATAAAAATCCACAAAGAAATGGTGAAGTAACCAAGGCACAGAATGTCCTAATTTAAACACAGTCCAAGAATAAATAAAATGTAGGTAAAATCCAAGGTAAATTTATTCACTCAGGTAAGCACTTTCATGATACACATATCACTTCTTCAGACCATCAAACAAACACTTTCTACTCAACTATATTTAAACAGTCAGTCACCATATAAACGCTGTTCCCTGACGGCACTGAATCACAGTCTCATAAACTCAGAAAATTCGTGGGTAGAAATTTCCAATAATCCAATGGTACTACTGAGCTCGTAGATAAAGGTTATCAATAATCCAATGATGCTATTAAACTCGTAGATAAAAAGACCTTTATTCACAAAACAACACAAGTAGTGAGCACTTTCGCCCGTAGGCTTCTTCAGACTTTACAAACAGTACAACTTGATTATTGTTTAAATAACCCTCCCAGGGCTATGATTGGTGAAAAACTTTCAAAGTTAAATTATAATTTAAAGCGCTAATACTCCATGAATAGTACAACATACTAAAATATTTAAAACCATAACACTTCTAAATATCAATTCCAGGGATAATACAAGATCTTTGCATACAATATACAACTAAAAACATATAAAAAACATATGAATGTTAAAAAGTGAACTGTTAATGTTCAAACAGTGTTATGTGACATATGCTAAAAAACAAAAGGAACTTGCCTACACAGACACACACCAAATATATACGTCACCAGAAACAACCACTACACTAAATGGTTGTTTAATCATTTAGGTCTAAAAATCCTCCTACTTTTCAAAAATGGTTTAATTTGGACCTTGTCATTCAAACCCGGTTGTTCGTCTGCCATCCATCTGACTATCCATCTAAGTTCGCATTCCAGGGTTCGATTTATTAAATCACCTCCTCTATAGTTACTCTCTAAATACTGTATAATACAGAAGTTAAAGGTGTGGTTAGGACCTGCTTCCTTACTATGTTTGGCTGTGTTGTATATTTAAACAGTATTCAAATCAATCAAATCAAACCAATTAATGCTTGAAGTAATTAGCACTTAAAGTAAAACCAGTCATTCTGCAATATGTACAAAGTCATACTGGAAAATCATTTCAGGTATAGATACGTAATAAACATTGTACCATAAAATACATTAGTTAAAAACAATTAAAATATATATTTAATATATTTAATATGTTTCTCTGTCTTTCAGTAAAATAATTTAATTTCATTTGAACAACCTCCTATTCTTCAGAACTGGTTTCAAGGGTATTCTATCATTAAGGCCCTTTCCTTTATTAGCTCTTAATCTAATAATCCACCTAGTTTCAGAGGTCTCTGTATGGTTCCTTATATCACCACCTCTCTCATTAGGAATAATTCTCTCAATAACTGAGAACATAAAATGATAGTCATTGCCTTCAGAGGACACATGTTTGGCTGACACATTAGTGGCAACACCATTCCTAATATTTAATAAGTGTTCCCTAATTCTAAATCTTAGCTGTCTGTCGGTCTTGCCCACATAAAATGCAGAGCAAGTTTTATGACTTTATTGTACCTTGGTGGAGTATTTATCCTGTTTCCTGTCTAGTATTTTCAAGGACACTATAATATCTTGAAGTCACCTCCTCCCTCACCCCTAAACCTTGCTCTGTGTCTATTACACTTTCTGGTCCAAAAGCTAAGATAAGAACTAAGTAAACCAATCCAGAAAAAGATACTTTAAGGGAACCAGTCTGCAGTGGACAGTTTTTCTTGCAATGACCTGCACCTGCTGGTATAAGTTATTACTTTTTTCTCTAGCCTTTTGTCTCACCTTGTCTGCCTCATGGTTGTACCTGATCTGTTCCCCCTTGCTATGCTCAGGATCACTTCATTCCACTCCTCTACTCTACCTCCCTTTCTCACCCACCCCCACACCCAAAAACGTATAGTTTGAGAGACCCACACCCACAATCAACTTCAAATGAATCAAACTACTCCCCACCAAACTAACAGCACAATTTCAAATCTGTCCACTCCCCACAGGATACATCAAATCTATCAAACTTAGCTAAATTCTATTCTCCCTCCCACATACTACATGTACTATACCTCAAATAATATTTTATTCTCATCCTCCATTTTATTCACAGCACTATTGTTCTTAAGCTTAGCCACAACACTCACAAATAAAACAGCCATAGCCAGCTACTCTACAATATCCTCTGAAAACATACGCCAAAAACAAAGGCACTACTCCAATATTTCTCCCCAACTATTTTACTATCCTTTCCTCTACAACTCCAATACCAAAATAAAAACTAATGTTACCATCAAACTCCATTTTATAGCCCTAAATCCCAACTTCCAAACTAAGGACAACCCACTATAGTCTTAACTCATTCTGAAATTATTACAGAGTGATGACATACACTCAAACCCTGGACCAAACACACAAGCAAACCCTAAGAGCCTAAACTTATTTGCCATTAACCTAAAAGCATATGCAATAAAATAACCTCCTGGCATGCTTGTTTAGAACACAGTAAACCAGATATATTAGCCCTAACAGAAAGCAGGCTACACCCCAGCATAAAAGATACTGAAATTATATCCCCCAACTTCGCCATATATGGACTAGTCAGAGCAAAAAAGAAAGGTGGAGGGATAGCTCTCCTTTATTCCTCCATACTCAACATAATTCTATACCCTCACAGTATACCCAAATTCCATAATGTTGAAATACTAATAACCACCCTAAACCTTAACAACTCTAAGAAGATCTGTATCATCATAGTTTGCATCCCTCTTGGAATTAATATACCAGTCCTGGAAGATATTCTGTCCTGGACTACTGAAACCATTGAAGTATAAACAGTCATCCTTTGTGACATGAATATAAATTGGCAAACCATCACTGCAAACTCACCCACCACAAGTATTAACCTGTATGGTTTCAAACAACTATTCACCAACCCAATAAGGTTCAACAAAGACTTTACTAGCCACTCCACCTTAGACTGGATTCTTGTATCTCACCCCTCCAATTTTCCCTCCTCAGGTACATTCTCAGTCTCACTAAGTGATCATCTTCCAGTTTTTGCCATCAGAGCCACCACCCACCTTCCTAACAAACACTCCATAAAAACAGTTAGAAATACTACTAGACTTAACCAAAAAAACACTCAACAATTCAATATTAAGTATTAACTGGATACCTTTAAAAATCCTACCCCTCAATGATTCCATACAATACTTCAGTGCCATCTTCCTGAAAATAATTGAAAGATATGATATAAAGAAAACAAAAACCCCATGGTTAACCACTAACTGCACTAACCTTATGAAACAAAGAGACACAGCATGGGATAAAGGGAAACATAACAGAACCCAACAAAATCTCCAAGCCTTTAAAACACTACAAATCAAAGTTACCAAACTAGTGGATAAATGTAAGGAAACCTACTACTCGAACCTCCAGCTACAACACAAACACAACCCCCAAAAATGTTGGCACTCTATAACCACCCTCCTCAACCCAGGAACTAATAAGTATCACTCCTCTTCACCAATTACCCACCTGTGGAAATAGCAGAGGAGTTAAAAAAATAATTCATAAAATCCATATCAGACCTACTCACCTCCAAAACTAACTCAGGACACCCCCACCCTAATCTACACACTAACAAGAATAACACACCACCTACAACAGACCAAGCCCATAACTACACCAATAACCAACAAAATAACACCAACACTACTTTCCTCTTTCAACCCATACCCACCTCTACAATAAAAAAGTTACTGCTCAAGCTGAATCCCTGCTCCGTATCAGCTGACAACCTCCCACCCCAATGCCTGAAACTTGTGGCTGACTCAGTTGCATATCCAGTTAGCATCCTGATAAACAGTGTGATGCCCATGTCCTGGCCCAGCAATCAAGGAGCCTCAATCCTCACCACTAACACCAGAGAGGGCATCTCATATATGAGGAAAGGATAACAAATACACACAGAAAAGTGCAATTTCCCTTAAGAGCACACAGAGATCACAGTCAGTCCAGGGCTGGTCGCTCCCTTGCTCTCCAGGTCCCCAATAAGACTCCCCTCTGGCACAGCTATGGGGTCCAGATCTCAGCCTAGCTGGGCAAGCTAAAATCTTTAGCATCCTCTCTGTCCAACCAGTGACTCATGTCCCTGTCCAAGTAGCTGACACACACACAATTTGACATAAGAGTTTATACAACCACATAGACATTTCTGGGGAAGGCTGGCACAGGTTCTCCAGCTGTGCCCTTTTACCCAGACTATATGGTAGTACCACTTGCCACCACCCAGCTAATATTTATCATCTACCCAAAGGCCCTTAAAAGGATGTCCAGTTATTACTGTGCAATATTATTATCCAATCGGTAGTATAGCCCAGCTATTGGAGTGGCCTTACACAGTAAACTCTATAAATATGCAATGTACTCTAGAGCTTGACATATCTCTACACAAACCAGCCACAGTTAAAAGGTTTTAAAATATTTAATAATAAATAATTAAAATCACAAGACAATGCTTTCTACTAAATAGTGCTAGTCAAAATAGTTCATAAATCACGCCGAAATACTTAAAATAAATCAGTAGTACAGTTCTGACATTACAGAAAAACACTTAGTCTAATCTTTATAATTCCTAGCTAATCTAAAAAAAAACAGAAGTCTAAGATAACTTACATAAGACAACAGGCAAAGTGATGGGTTGGATAGTCAAGACAGAAATGCTTAATAATCTCTGATTCTCACTCTTTAAACTGCTATTGCAGTTCTGATAAGCATTACATCATCTTTTGCACTTTCCTGGTGATCCCAGACTACACATTAACTGCATTTACATTCTTAACATCTCCCTTTTGTTATCTTTTAGCTGGTCAGGAACAGAGCAATAAATATACATTTGCATGCTTAAATCTAGCAAATTAACTCTTGAGTAAAACAATAGAAAGAATTTCTTCATCTAGACTTTTCTGCACCACTGTCTACTTGAAAGGGTCATCACATGTTTTTACTGAGTCAGTAGAGAGCACTGTTGCCACATTTTTTGTAACAGCATTTATTTACATTTAAGACAACAAGCCTGTAGTTTTTACATTTATATTTACAAATGACAGAATGATCTGCACAATTTTATCTGGCTAGGCTGGCAGCCTTCACCCTTCTCTACCAGTCTTCACAAACAGATCAGTCTCAGAAGCCACAGTCCCTACAATATGGAAAATGACACACATAATGCCAATTCATAAAGGATGACACTCCATGGAAATATATAATTTCCACCCAATATCAATTCTTTCCCCATTATCCAAAATCATGGAAAAGTATATTCAAAAGCAATTAACCTGCTCACTCCAACTCAGCATGGTTTCAGGCCAGGTCATAGCACATACACTGCATTACTATCGTCACAAACACAATCAATAAAGCCAGGGACAAAAGATACCTAGTTTCTGCAGTATTCCCGGACCTCTCAAAAGGCTTTGACACAGTTTTACTCACTTTGCTGTTAGACACACTATTCAGACTAGGATGCTCCACAACCACACTTCCGTGGTTCCAAAGTTGCCTACATGATCAGAGGCAAGCTGTGAAATGCTCTACAACTCTCCTTCTTTCTACAAAGCCCTACAGGAGTCCCCAAGGGTCCATCTTTGGACCCCCATTGTTTAACATTTTCACCAATAATCTGTACACTTCCTCTTCCCCAGGAATATTACATCAGTATGCAGAGGACTCAACTCACAAAGGCTCAACTCTTTCTAAATCCCCAAAAAAACAAAATTATAGTCTTTTACCCCAAAAATACCACCCTCAGCCGAGACCAATTTAATATTCTCGCAGCTAACAAAACCATTATAGAAAATGTACATCAAGCTAAACTCCTAGGTGTTATCAATAAACAATTTCTTACCACTTCCACCAAGACCACCCTGGCTAAAACCTTCCTGCTCTCCTCCCTGTTCTATGGTTCCTGTATACTAACCAGTCTACAAAACTCCACCAAGACCAAAATGAAACAATGCTGCAACAAAGTAGCAAAGTTTGCAACAAACTCCAACTAGTGTACACATCACTGTATACCACTAAAAGAACTAAACTGGCTGGAACTAGCAAACCAGCTTTCTTGTACATACCTAACTACAATCCACAATCTATTCTATAGGCTCACTGTCTGCCCTGCCCTAGTTAACCTAGTCCAACATTACAAACCAAACAGACCACTCAGATCTGAAGACTAAAACCTTCTCAAAACCTACAAACCTTCCAGAAACCAAGGAAAATCACTTTACTCATACTCTATCACCAAGTTATTAACACCCTCCCACCAAATATTAGGTTAATTCCTAGCCTACCTCACTTTAAAGCCTCCCTAAAAGAACATCTAAACAAATCATGGTTATGCACATGCCTTACTCCAGGCTAGTCAACTTATTTCCCTCCTTACACCTCCTCTTACTACACCAACCTCCCCTTCATAAACTAATCTACTAACTCTCACATTAAACTTTGGAAACTATGCACCATTCTGTCTCTAGTATTTTACTCATTCACCAGAGGAGTAATATTCTGATTGTCCCACTGCTGTCTGTGTCATGATACTCAAACACACTCCAAGCAAATACTATTTCAATTTGTGTATGACTGTAAACTGTAAATATTCTACTATTCCTACAAAAGTAACCCTAAGTTCCTGCTTATAATTCATCCATTATTGGATTCCTATATATGTAACCTATTGTATAATATCTGTAACAAAGTTATAAATGTGGAGCTGTACATAATATGTGTAACAAAGTTTTATACATAGAGATTTTCTCTCCGGTCCTCCGCTGAAAACGGGTTATGTAACCCATTTGAACTATCCTGGTAAACAAATGTCAAATAAATAAATAAAATAAATAATGCCCTCTTAAATTTAATGTAAACATTACAAAATATTTCATGTAACGATGAATGATAAGGGAGAAGTGTGCATAGCAACAATAAAAATGGAAAGGCTCCTACGATAAATACATCAAAATGACTTGTGATCAAGCTATCAAATAACCTGTACATAAGCAAGCAGTGTGCCAAAGTAGCAAATTGAGCTGGAGGAACACTGCATTCAAAAAGACAGCAGAAAACATGATTACTATCTTTTACTATAGACATTTGGTGAGATTTCATTTAATATAATGTGTGCTGTTCTGGAAGTATCTTTGCAAGGACATATACAAAATGTTGGTACTGGAAAAGTATATGATCTGCAGCACAATCCATATAAAAACAGATTAAAAGAACTTAAAATACACATATAAACACAAACTGATTCACTTCAGAAGCTTGAAATACTGAAATATCGAATTTCAGTATTTTGAGCCCAGAAAGCCGAATCCACAAAACCACAAAAACTCAAAACAGCGAAATTCAAAATCTTGCACACCAGAGATTTTGAATTTTGAGGTACTACTGCACACATACACACCATTCCCCCACACACACACACACATAACCTCTCTACTACACAAAAGCAGGGGGGAAAGCTACCCTGCACCCCTATGTGGGGGGTTGCACCCCCACACCCCCGCTACTTAAATATTCTCACTCCGAGGTCGCACTACATACAAACACACAGAAAACACCACCACACAAGCTACATTCTCCTCGCACACACACATATCACAGCAACAAAACACACTGACACACACCACAGCCCCTACCCAAAACCCTTAACACACACACACACGCAGACACTTACCTGAATACATAACCACGGCGAAAGTTCAGAAGCGCGAAATTCAAAACCTCTGGTTTTGAATTTTGTGCTTCTAAACTTTTGCTGTTCTCAGGATTTGGTTTTCTGGGCTTGAAATACTGAAATTCGAAATTTCAGTATTTCCAACTTCTGAAGTGAATCCACACAAACACACATACACACATGCACAGATAGATGTAAATCGGATATATTCACTCATAGATAGATAAATAGATAGATCGATAGATAGCGATAGTTTTTGTGTTTATTACTTGATAACTGGGTAAGAAGGCTAATCTAAGGACTCTCTTCCATAATGAAAATAGGTTAAAGAAAAAGGGAATCATTCATGAAGTGCATGTAATATGATTTAGTAGTATATGTTGATTAGAATAACTAAGGGATCGCATTTACATGGTGTCTTTAATGCCATGACTGCCGATGCTTTGACCCTCCAGATTAGGATAAGGTAACATGGTTCTCTTAAACTTTCCCCTATCTGTTCCCCTTTTACATGTTAAGGCTGTCAAACTAAAAACAGTTTTATAGGTTCATAGGTTGGTACTAGGCTATCGGCCCTAGGGCCTATGCAAGCCTAGCCATAACAATTCCTTGGATATTTCTTCCCACAATATTTACTTCCCTGGACCCCTGTCTAGCAGGGCGAATGATGTGATCCCCAGGGTGAATTTCCTATCTCCGATCCAATCGTCAAGGTTCCTTTTGAAGAGGGCCAAGGAGGCGCTCTGCTTGACATGTATGGGCAGTCTATTCCAGAGTCTGGGGCATCTCAGGGTCAGGAACCTATCCCTCCAACATGTTTTGTTCATTGTGATGACCAGGTTTAGATCCCTGGAGCATGTGGCTCTGAGGGATTGGGATTTCTTTAAGTGGAGCATGTCCAACACCTCAGGGTTTGACATGGCCTTGTATGTTAAGCAGAGATCGCCTGTGAGTAGACGATATGCCACAGAGTATAGCTGGAGTTTTTTTAGACGGTCAGCGTAGGGCATCTGCTTTAGGCCTGTGATTCTTTTAGTGAGGTATTTCTGCAGTCTTTCCAGCTGTTGCAGATGTCTTGTGAGGTACATACCAAATGGGGAGTTGTACTCTATAATGGGTCTAATGAGGGATGAGTACAGTGGGACAATGACCTCCTTTTTTCTGGATGAAAAGCCATTAGTGATGAGGTGTGCCTCAAACTTTTCATACGTACACTTTTGAATACTTTCTAAGCATGGGAGCAAGACAGTGCTTTATTAGGCAGCTACAGACAACTGTACAGAAGCCACACTTTTGTAAGTAAGAAATGAGGTTCTGGTCTACAGGGAAAATGCTCTTTTTCCTAACGTGCATCGACATTGTTGGTTACATTACATTAGGAGGTACAGGAGTGAAGCTTCAGCGTGTGGCTGTCAGGGGCTTCCCCCCCCATAAAAAAGCAAGACTGAAAGCTTTATGGGAATGTTATTTCTTGTTTTATTTGCTGAAATGGTACTTGCACAACTGTTCTAGACAGTCACCCTCTTGACCTCTCTAGGCATTGTGCCTTCCTTTAATATCTGGCTCTCTGGTACCATCTGTGGTATGTTTGCCCTTAAGGGTTTACTGCAAGTAAAATAATATGAACTACATCATCTCACACACACACAGACACACACACACACACACACACACACACACACACACACACACACACACACACACACACACACACACACACACATGCAAACACACATACACACACAGACACACACACACACACACACACACACACACACACACACACACACACACACACACACACACATACAAACCCACAAACACACATATGTATCAGCACTTACTACTGTTAGCATAGCAAGCCAGGTACATATTGCAAATAAAATTGTTCTTCTTGTCTTTATTGTACATTATATAATGTACCTTCATGTTTTGGTTTTAACATTTAAAGCATTTCCTAGTTCAATGTGGCTTACAAGTCTAGAGAAGGTTACTGCTGTAAGTGGGTATCTACGGTAGGGGGGTCATTAATTATGATTCTATATTTGTAATTTATAGAGGCAGGCAGACATTCAATAAGCGTCTTTGTTAGCCATGCTTTTACAGTCCCACTGATCCATGATAGCTTTGCTCTGAGCTCTGTACATAAGCACAAGCACCTTGGGACTGCTACCCATATACTTGTATGAAATTAGTAGTACTGCTCCGATGCCCCATAGCAACGTGATCCTTGTACATGGCAACACCTGTTGCACTTCTTCTGTACATCCTTGGCAACTGATATACTCCTGAGCACAAATAACTCCTGCCTGACTCAGACTGTTGTCAACATCCTGGGAAAGTATTAAGAAAGGGGATTAACAGAGAACAAAGTCCTGCTCTCCTCTTTCAAGTGCATAGAAGAATTGCCAAGTTTTCATCCAGCCTCACAGTTTAAATGTGTTGTTGTAATTCCAAATCATATCTAAGTATGTGCTGTGATTTGCTGGTACAACCCTTCAAAGACACAGTATCAGACCTGTGAATCGATGTGAATGAACGCATAGATAAGGCTCTTTGCTTTGAAGCAGGGAGGGGGAAGGGCATTAGTAGTGCTGTGGGAACAAGCAGCTTCTTTTACAGCCATAGCTAGGAATGCAAAAAAATAGTGGTTAGTATTACTGTTAACAAAAAAAAAAAACAGCTAACATGAGAAGGTAATACAGAAAGATTGGAGCCCAGGATTTGGCTAAGAAGCCACAATCCCACGACTGTGCTGTACCCCTTTTTCTTAGAAACATTGCTGAGAAAGGACTTGCTTGGAAATGTTATGAAGGATAAAGAAATAATCCTTTTTCTAACACATCTGCATATTCCAATAATACATTATTTCATAAGATTTAAATCCCTGTTCATTCTCTTATTTCAACAGGCACATTAAATTGAGGTGTTCTTTATGTGCCCTGCTGCATCTTTATTTTCTCATTTTGTTCTCTTAATTGTTATACTTTTACACCTTTTATTGTCCATCTTTAATGCCCGTAATTTCTACATTCAAATTTTAAGTAATGTTAGTTCTCCTTTTCTCATTCACTATTTAAACCGGCTTCCTCCTGATGTCAGATCAAGCAGTAAATGCGTGTACAAATAAAGTAAGCCGTAATATTTTCTGTGCTAACTCACGTTTGTGTGTGTGCTTGTGTGTGTGTGTGTGTATGCGCATGTATGTCTGTGTGTCGATGTATGTCTATGTGCGTTTGTGTATTTCATATAATTATAAATGATATCATCCATTCAGTTTTACATTGTAACATAATTTGATAAACAGAAAGACACGTTAAAAAGTCAGCTTTTACATTTTTCTTGATTTGCACATCAGTATGCAAATGTTGTTCTCTGCATTCCATTACTTTACTTCTAATGCAGTTTATCATTTGTAGACCTGTCATATGTAATTCTGCCTGTGTGTGTGTGTGTGTGTGTGTATGCTTTTTTTTCCTTAGGACATTTTGTAGTCATAAGAGTACGCAGGATTAGTTGATTTGATCCTAGCCTGATAATGACTTTGCTGTTCTTTACTATTCAAGTCTCTCAGGTAACAGGTGCATGACTCAGAGATGGGTGGAGCTTTTACTGCCTGTCAGCAATACAGAAGTAATATACCTGCTCATCCATAACAGGTGATCTCAGGAGTACAGTATAAGGTGACGGCTAAAAGAAGTCACCAAGCAAGTGAAAGTGAGCCCCAAGAGATACCCCAGACAAGGAACAATATGGAGAATAAAGAAACTAGCTATCGTGAGATAGGAGGAGGAGGAGGCTTAAAACGGAATATGGCCTTCCTAAAAGTTAAGCCAAAACACTATTTGTCAGAAAGGAGAAAAACTGACACAATTATTGAGGATGCTTCTACGGACAGCAATAACTCTGCCACTGTGAAACGAAGTCAGTCAGACAGGACGGAGTATAGCCACAAACTGAAAGGTAACTAAGGTCTAGCTGTGTGTTGTTCTAATCAGCTGACTGCCTTGCCTAATTATGTACTGCTATTATTTGCATTTACAGGAAAAAATACAGTATGCCTGAGCTAAGAGTTGAAAACTGTGATGATTTGTGATGGTCTTTTTTTTGCTTTTTTTAGGGCAAAGTAGAAAAATAGCCCACTTTAATAGCAGAAATTTAATTATTTACTTTTGCTACATTGAACAATTTAGCACAACTGTTTTATTTTAGTTTGATAAAAGAAGAGCATTTTAAATATATCCACTTAATTTTTATCTGAAGCAGAAAATGTGTTAGTCTACAGCTGAATGCTATGGTGTGTAGAGTTATCCGACCCCCTCACTATAAGTACACAACCCTTCTTTTACTGTTTTGATGTCTGATAGTATGCTACAAGTTTTCCAAAACTGAGCATCTTGATTCACTCTGCTTAATATAGCATGACAAAGGATACAAGCTCAAAACCACAACTAGCCAGTCAGTCTGAATCAGCTGCAGAAAAAGGCATAATCAGGACCCCTCTAAGTTTTAGATGGTATGATAAATCAAGTAACAATATGTAAACTTATCCTGAATAAAAAAAAACATTTAGCAGAATGCTAATTGTTATTACTCTTACAAAAACAGTCCCGGATGCATTCCCTTAACCTTTCTTCCTCCTTCACACAGGTCATTAGAGATAGGGAGCCACAAAGAACCACAAACAATGGTATGTTTGCATTAACCTGAACAATCACGTAGTAGAGATAACTGATTTGCAATGCAGCACACACACATAGCATTTCATGAATTACATTTGCCTGCTATATCCGTAGTATTAGATCAGCATTATCTGGTACAGCTGGTTTCCCAAGATTATATAGGAAGGATTTAGTAGTTCCTTTGAAGAGTGGTTCCAAGGTTCTTCTGCTTTCATTGTGCATAGAAACAAAGGAGTTAAGCATGATCACCTGTTAGGGATGGAGACAGTAAGCCTACCAGGATATGAGGACTGTTAAGCAGTGCCAGCAACTAGGTCTTAATATTTGCTGAAAACATTGGTAGAACAAATCTGTACTGGTGGACAGTTTCATCTCTGTGCTGGCAGATAAGGCAACAGCTGTACAAAAGCCTTTAGTTTTTGAGTAAAAGTGATAGTAATACAGTCACCTTCTGTACCAGCCTGCTTGGAGCAGTATTTCAGTGAGGGAAAAGGTGGAATGGGTTTCTAAAGGTTGCTACCTCTCTATGTGTTTCACAGTTCAGCAACTTGGACTGGCACTAAATAAGGGACCTGCAGTAGACAGTGATGCAATACTCATTTAAAAGCATTACACTGCCACCTGATGTGGATTTATACAAATCAGCATATCCAGCTGTACTTCTGCCTGTGGTGGGAGGGGGTTATCAGGAAAACTCAAGAGTAAAGACAGCCCCAGAAGAAAACACAGCAAGCAGTTAAATAAACTCTTCTTTTTATCAGCCAATGTTGTAACAAAATGCATGAGACCACTCTCTTATTTCCTTTCTATTCCTGGTGACAAATTTCCTCCAAAATGGTTTATAAGACCCCAAATAGTTCTAGTACACCCTGATTTGGGCAAGATATGCACTAAATTCATTATATCACATAATTCATGCAGTCACATTGTTTTCTACTGTGTAAGGCTCTACCTAACGCATTCTGAGGAAATACATATGGCTTTATTTTTTCCTTTTTTGCACTGTTAACCAAAATGGTGGAGCATTAGTCAACATTTCTAAACACAATGTAAACCAATTTTCTAGTACAGGTGTTTATGGATTTCTGTGTTTATTTGGTGTTAGTTAGTTCAGTAAGGGCCATTTAATTTTCACTCATAGCCTGACTTCTATCAACAATAACTTAAATTATGTTAGATATAAGATACAGCACAAATTTATGTTACACATCATGAAAGATGCTCACAATCTCTCTAAGAAAGTGGCACACTATGTATAAAGGAATTGCAGTATGCTGGTAAAGCAATAAGTAATTGATATTATAGTACACAAATGTTGCCCAGAGCTAACAATTGTAAAGAATTCTTTACTATTCACTACACACTATTAACCTTTATACGTTTACAGTGTACACAGTGGGAGCAGTCAAGTGGGATTATGTCAGAAAAGAACTAACAGGAAGTGCAAACAGTTTAAATACAGCAGCTGATGGTGGACAAAGCAGTTTAACTATACCCCTTAGAAGCAGGCAGAGGGCTATTTTTTTTTTCCTTTAGTTAAGCACTTTAGACAATATTCTAAATGGAACTGTGGCTGTAACTCTGGAGTGTCTCTATGCTACTTATACCTATTGCAAGGCCAGCTCATAGAAATAGAAAGGGTATATAGAGTATAATAGCAGATAAGGACTATTTGCAGATTGGACTGATCTAGAAAACCTTTATAAACATCATGAAGCTGCCACTGTTGTAATCACTGTAGCCACTTACTTTTCCTCTGAGTTATTGGTACATCTCCATTTCATGTTGCTTTCAGCTATCACAATCCAGCTGAATCTGTTTTGGGAAGCTGCTTTTTCAATGAGAATGCACTTACAACACCCAATAATTCCCCTCCTACTCTGTCAGTCAGTGTAACACTGTATCTCCTTGTTTAAATGCGAGGACTTTTCCTGACAGTGCAGCCCTCCTGAATTTAGATTCCCTTATGTTATCGGAAGCTGCATTTCACTCCTCCCCATTTCCTCGAGTGTGTAATTATTAAGAACCAGTGTTGTTTCACTGTAAGTTTCTGACACAGCTTTTGTACTGTTTTGATAGCCTCCTTGAAACAACTTCAGTCATATGTGCATCCTTCCAGAGATGGGGCCATAAGAAGTGCATAAAGCTCTCCATATGGTGTCTCATCTGATATTTATATGGTGAAATGGTAACCTCATTCTCTACAGCTAGTATTTCTGTTTGTGCTTCCCAGAATGCAGCTATCTTTTCTTATACCACAGTTGTACAGCACATCACTCCTTTGTGGTCTCTTTCACATTACTGTTAAAAGTACTTCACCCCCACTATGTAGTCCTAACTTGTATTTTAACTTCTACTCTGCATTATTTTGCATTAACTCGGTTAGCATGCATTAGTTCACTCTGTACATTGTGAAAGATCTCATTACATCCACTTCACACCTCTCTGTTAAGCCACTGTGTTGCAAACCTTTATTATAATATGCAGAGAAACGCACCTTGAAAGTAGGTTAGTTGGCCAAAAGAAATCTGGTTGAAAGTACACATAACCCAAAACTGATTTTTTTCTGTATTCTCTTAAGTGTAGTTCTCAGAACTCATTATATTAATTGGGAGGATACTTGGAGGGTGCTGGCAATTTTTTTCATTTTGCTGTCAGGCAAGATTTTGGCCAGTTTGTACTTTTGGGTGGGTTACATTTGAGCAATTAACCTAGATACGTGTAAGACTCCTAATGCGTCTGCATTGTAGACAGCGTTGACCCTGTTGGACTCCGCTAGTAACCTCCTTTTCCCCAGTGATGACAACAGTTTATAGTGCTCAGTGAAGAACCATAAGTTCTCTTTACATTTAAGATATCACTTTGTCACCCCCTTAAAGGATGTCATATTAATCTATTGTGGGGCAGCATGCCAGATGGCTAACAAAAGTCTGTGTGTGTCACATTCATAGCCTAGCCTTGGTTCATGTTCATTTATTTAATTACCATGGAGTTTAAGCTAAATGACCTTGCTTCTCATATCTGTTATATTCATACATTTAAGAAGAAGAATCGCTTGTCTGCCTTCAGTCCACGGCAACCACACAGATGTCCAATAATTTGCTGAAAATGTATGTAAGTGGTTTTATTAGATTCTGTCTTAGAAGTCAGTAGTGACCCTCCCCAGTTCTATTTTATTTACCTTTAGTTTTGAAGTTAATTTTTCATCCTTGTTCTGCAAAAGATTGGGAACCACCACCTCCATGGGAATATTGCTGCTGCTGTTGTTTGTTATGTTTTTCTCTCCAACACCCTGTTTTGTAAACACTAAGCAGACTACAATGTTTAGTATTTCTGCACCATCTACGACATCCTTTGCCCAAGTTTCCCAACCTTTTGGGCAGGGTCTGTGTCACTACCATGCTTCCTACTCACTTGATAGACCAAAACATTATTAAATCTCATTTTAACTTTGCTTTCTATTATCGTCCTCAGAGTCTTCCTGTGGCATTGTTTTACTTCAGGTAATTCCAGTTCCTGTATATTTCTTGAATTATTTTCTCTTCACTCTTTAACCTTCTCGACCACTTTTCTTGAGGACCATTGTGTTTGTATTTCTTTGCGTTTGCTATGCTTATGGATTCATTAATCCCTATATTAAGTGTACACTAGGCATATACCTTTCTGAGTGAATAGACAACACAAGCATAAGTCGTATTGTTTTCCTCCTAATATTAGTTTTCCTGCTGATTTTCTTAAAGCCTTAAATACTGAGGGGGATTCATAAGGATTACCACAAAGTGTAGACTATATGATATATAGTGTACTCTTTCTGAGTGACTAGAAAGCACAAGAAATGTGGTAGGAATGTTTCTGAACACAGATTGTGTACACTTAATGTACCTTCATGTAGGTGTTAATGTCTGGCCTGTCAACTGTCCAGATTTTTGCTTCACACTTTTGGTCTGTTCCTCATAAAAGTAATGGCTTTCTGGCAAATCATTGAGGATTGAAGTCACTAAATATTGACAGACATTCACGTTTCTGACTTCATACTCTCCAGACAATGTCTGCTAATACAACACATTTTTATTTTAGCAGCTTTCTAAGTTTATAAGAGCAACATTTAAAATTTGTTTCACCATTATTTTTGGTTTTATCCAGATTTCTTATGCTTAGAAATTGAAAGGTATAAGAATAGCTAACTTCACTCCTCCTCCCTTAATTTGTACCCCTCAGAAGGAGGGAAAGGTATTCACGCTCATTCCTCTGACACACAGGCCAACTGTCAGGCCTTCTTGTAATACGTATACTGCTTTATCTTATTCACAGAAGCATTACGTTTTTTAAAACAATACTAGGAATCCATAATCGTTCTCCCATTTCAAATGAAACCTTACCTAAATGTCGATAGATATATATCCTTTCTGATTGTGTTGTCCTTCAGGTGAGATGTTAAACCAAGGTCCCTTCTGCATGAGCTGGTGATAGCTCAGGTGGATGTAAAAGATCCCTCAGCATGTATCAAAAAGAGTAGGGGAAGTTCCCTAATGTCCTGCCCACATTTCTCCTAGCAGTATAAATTTCAGCTTTGGTCTCCTGAAAAAAATGCCACTACCCTAGTGAGGCTAACCTGGTCAAAAAATTTCCCCTAATAGTATAAATAACACCTCAGGTCTCCCTGAAAAAAGCCTACTAACCTAGTGAGACTAACCCAGTCAATAAAGGATGGATAGATTAGATAGATAGATAGATAGATAGATAGATAGATAGATAGATAGATAGATAGATAGATAGATAGATAGATAAAAATAATGGGCAAAACATACCCTAAATTAAAGAGGAGCCTTGCACTTTGGACATCAGAGCTGCGTAATATCAGATGCAAGTGTGACATCTACAGCTGGTGTTTGATCATTCTGTGACCTTTTATGACATCCTGCTTTCTGTTTACCCACAACATAATTAGATGATTGTGCAACCAGCAGTAATCATCATGTATTTCAGTTTACCTTACTGTGGAATCTTGTTTAAGACCGCTAGCCTCCATAAAACTTATTATTTTCATACCTCTCATCTGTACAGATTTTTGCAGAATGTCCAGATTTTTGCCTAATATTTTGGTCTGATTCTCATAAAATTGTGGTTTGCTGGCAAATCACTGGCAACTCATGGAGGGTTGAAGTCAGAAAATAAAGACAGACATTTGAGTTTCAGACTTCGTACCCTTCAGAAAATTCATGCTAATGCAATACTTGTTATTCTATCAACTTTCTATTTTTGTAACAGCAATATTTAAAAAGTGTCCCAATTTTTGGGCCTTTGTCCCCCCATTATTTATGGCTTTGCCCAGAATTCTTGTTGTAAGAGGTTGAGAGGTATGTTTTGGATTTCTACATGCAGCCCAGCCTTTCTTTGATTACATTCTTTTTCCAGACCCATCACTTGCACACAGGTTCTTCCTGCTCCCAGCCAAGTAGTTTATCTCCTATTTATATATCAGTGGGCAATATCCCAGCTAATACTTTGCTGCTTTAGAGACCACTTTCCTGAGGGAAGAAAGTTTTCTGGTTGTCAGGACATTGGTTCCCACACTATACCAACACAGGTCTCACAGGCAGATAAGAGCTGTCACAGTGTAGCTGGACAATTCATGCCTTAATCATTAAAAGAGTCTGAGCATATAATTGTGCATTGCAAACAGAATCATATTTCCATGCATGCAGTGTGAATGTCTGCCCTTGAAGTACTTCTTGCTTTGCCTGCCTGTACAAGGTGCCACCAGGAGACATGCACCACAGTGATGGAAAGCAGTATGCCCTTCACTGAGAGCAAGGAGCTGATCCTTCATCACTTAATATTTTCTGTCTGACCCTCTGACACTCAAGATGGTAGCCAAACCTGGGCCAGCAGTGGAATATATAGAGATACCCCAACCCTGTATACACTGACCCTGTGCAAATGTCGTAATGCCTGCTTACTGTTAATTTTGCAGCTGGCCCACAATTTAAGCACTTTAAGTTATATTGCACGATTACGTCTAAATCATGCAAAATAAATGTATACACTGTGCAGTGTAAGCAAGACATTTTCACCATTTTGTGCTAAAACTGTCCTTATTCTGTGACCCTAGGGAATTCATTCCATTAACCTTCAAATGTTTAAGTTCTGCTGGCTGGGTGACTAAGCACATCTTTTAAAATTGCATGTCAGAAGGTACTTATTCTAAGCGGCCCTGCAGAAGCACAAGCCATTTAATCACCTTGCCTCTTCATTCCATTTGATGCCATGTTTTAAGTCCCTCCTTATTACAAAATGGTCTTGTACTGATTACTTATGTTTTCTCTACTGTGCACCAGAATTGGCATTGGCTGGAGTGTGTTTATCACATGATGCTGTGCACTGCTATTACCAAGGAGACTAATTTACGCTTATAGTGCTCATTATGGAACCCTGACTATATCACATTTCCTCCGCATGTTAAATTATCAAGTATTATCACTGTGCCCCAATTATAGGACTTTGGTCAGGATTCAGAAAGGCTTTCTACAATGCAAAACACATTAAGCCTTTCTGATTCAAGGACCACTCTCCTGTTACATTTTTCCCTGGTAGAGGCTTTAGTATACACAGTGGTCTTGCTGGGGAAACCCCATACTAATGTAGCAACTGAAGGGGAGTGGCTAATGCAAATTAGCCATGTGTTTTCATCCATAAATGGCAGTGGCTTCAGATCTGTTCTGCTAAGTTTTTTTTTCTAAGAGGGAAAAAAATGAATGCCTCATTTTGACAATGTTCCCCTATTCACTCATGTGGGAGAGAAGGCACAGTTTACACCATGACTAGAGTAATTATGCTGGAGGCGTGGGGCTATGTGTGTGTGTGTTTGTGTGCTTGTATGCATTTTTGTATGTTCATGTGTGTCAGCGTCTGTGTGTGTGTGTGTGTGTGTGTGTGTGTGTGTGTGTGTGTGTGTGTGTGTGTGTGTGTGTGTGTGTGTGTGTGGGTGGCAGGTGTGAGAGTTTTGATGCAGAAAATGTAGAAATGCTGTCCCTACATATGGACTGTTCACGTGACAGCATATTGTTCCACCTTGAATGAGTAAGCACCACATGGTGAAGTAAGACCGTGATATGATTTTAGTACACAAATTTGTGATGCACAAACATCTCACCCCATGTTCAATAGTCATGTCTGACTACATGTACTGATAATGTCTTGCTGGCTTTCTTAACTTCCTGCATTTCAACACTTCTCACAATGTTCAAGCCAATTTCTGCTCTGCTTTGCATATAGAATATATGCTTGTAGTATATCCTCAGTGTGAAAAAAAACTAGGGCACAATTCTACCTCCATTTCCTAATTTGAATGCATTGTTTTCCTTGTTATGTGCTATCATAAAATGGGATCTTTCTCTCTTAATACTCACCTGTTATTTACATTGAATGTTTGCACTTGGCTTGTTAATTTCCTGTCTCAGACATCTTTTCCACAGCAACCGATTCCTACTCAGAAATGAATAACCGAACATGCAATAACAGAAATTTGTACAACTTCAGATGGAGACTTACCAGCATAGTCTCCCATAATTCAAATACACTATTAAAAACCGGGGTCCGATTTATGAAGCTCTCTGGATGACACCCACTGTAGGTGATCAAACTAAGAATTTCTTATGACCAGAGCTGACCTGGAAGTCTGTCGTGAATCTACAAACTAAAAGATGACCCATCCTTAGTTAATGAGTGTTATTATAGGAGACTTTACATTTCTGGTATGTCATTATCTTAAATGGCTAATTCAAGTGCTTATTTTCACTATAACTGGCTTGACTTGTCTTAAGTTCTCAGCCCTCATAGATGCTGATCTAAGCCAGACTTTACAGAAGTGCTAGGCTTGAACTGGCTGCTGCTTGTTTATTCTGGTACACAGGGCATGTACCAGAGTAAACAGAGTAAGCAAAGTAAATGGAACAGTTTGTCCTTGGGCAAGGAAAAAACATTTTATATTATTCACTGACTCTTTCTCTCTCTCTCTCTCTCTCTCTCTTTCTCTCTCTCCCTTTCTCTATCGTAAAGTAGCAATGCCAATATTACCCTGCCTGATTGTAACTGCTTGACCACAATGTACTAATGCCATCTCTGTCTAGATATAGATCTAGATCTAGATATATATGTATATATCTATACACACACACACACACACACACACACACACACACACACACACACACACACACACACACACACACGCTCACAGAGACACATACAGATGCACACAAAAATGACAATCAATGAAAATTAACTTAAAATATATTGATTGCCAGTTCCATAAAAAAAAAATAATGTTTTTGCTGGAGGTGGGGACAAGTTACCTGTTTCCCCCACATCCCTGCATTTCAGCAACTCATCGCTAGCTTTCAGAATGCACAATAACAGCAAAACATATAGACTTCCTTAACTTTAGTGTATGCCGACCTCACTATAAAACACACACACGCGCACATAGCTTTCAGTGAAACAGAAATATACACGTTACTCTAGTCCTATTTTGATGAATGTACAAGTTCAGCTAATGATATGGAGGCCTTATATAACTTAATCACATTTTTGAAAGTAGTGCTGAGCAGCATGTATGTGTCTGTATTCGTTATTACATACCACTTTTCCAGCAAGTTTTGCCACATTCTGAATATACAATGTCACCCCACCTTCACTGCTGTCCCTGTAAGTTTTGACTGAATCCAATTCGTACCATGTCCCAGTCACTATCCAGTATTTCTTATGCTTCTTTTATGCTTACAGTATCTATGTAATAATGTTTTGTCCTTAGATAATTGTCTGTATAACAATGTAATATCTTTATAGTAACGTGGCATGCAAATGGCAAAGTTTTCCTGGGTTAATGCAATCGCACAGCATCTCCATTCACTGCATACTCTCTATTTCCTCTTTTATTCTTTAGTACTTCCTCATGTGTCCTTCTCAGGACTCTCTGTAATGGTGCTTCTCCCATCCTCTTCCTACCACCTGCCATATCTGCGATGGTGCTGCCCATGTATCAGAAATGAGCTGTAGCTGTGTACAGCATGTACAGTAAATACATAACATTTGAACTTCTTAGCCGATTACACAAAGCTTGCTACATGGTAAATTTCCCTACACTACAAAGAGATTGCCTAGCTGAAGGTTGTTTAGAAACCCATCCTTCAAGCATGTAGAAATCTGGCTGTAGAACATCTGAAAAACAGCCTTTGTGACATCTTTGATGTAGGAGAGAGACCACAGCAGGTGTAAAGATACACCATGAGACCACTTCTGTAGCAGAAGCTTAAACAGAGACACCAGTAAGGCAAGCTGGCACATGTGGTAACTCTGTTTCTACGGCAGGCTTGTAGCCCAGAAATATTCTTTTAATTGCTGGCTAAGAGACTACTGACAACAAGTATCAAACGGTAAACAAATTCTTGTTTTCAGCTAAATACACTGATTAATAAAGGGACAATGGACATTTACAAAAAATACAGTCTAAATATTCTTAATACTCATTGTAAACTGTAGATCTATGTACTGAAGTTTACAACTCAAGCAACTGGCACTGAAGTGCAATGCTTCATTTTCATGGGGATTTCAGGGTGAATATATGAAGCAGAGATGTGTCCGAAACGCTAATGACATGAATGGGACATGTACACTATGTGTTATATTTTCAGATATGCTTTATATTAACATACTAAATACGTATAATGGCTGACATAGCTTGAATTCTTTTAAGTCAAAAACTAGAAATATTTGCTGGACTGGTTGTTTCAGTTAAAACACATTTTTGGCACAAGTAAGTAGACAGTGTGCCTTTAACGAAAGTCCTTGGCTTGCAAATTTACAGCTTCAGCAGCTGGAATGCCCGAGCTTAATCAGCAGTGTTGTCACTCATATGGCTCACCTGTATGATTACCTGTAACTGGATACCTTTCACATGAGTGCATGAAACAGGAAGAGGACCTGTGGTTACTGTCTGCTGGAGTACTTATTTACAGAGCAATGAAGTCATCTTTTTTCTCAGAATTCCACTGCCATATGACTTTACAGCTGATATTGACTGACATATTCAAATGCACCTTAAAGTTCCTTGTTGTAGAGCATCTGATTGTCATTCTCAGCTGTAGTAATCTGTCACTCACCTGATAACCTGAATTACCAGTTTCGTAGCTTTAGAACAATAATCTGGAAAGAATGTGGGGATGCATAGAAAATCATTGCTCCAAGTCTAACTTTTCTGTTAGTAGCACTCCAAAAATGAATCGTCACATATTCTTTTCTTTAAGAACGTATGTGTGTGTGTGTGTGTGTGTGTGTGTGTGTGTGTGTGTGTGTGTGTGTGTGTGTGTGTGTGTGTGTGTGTGTGTGTGTGCGTGTATGAATAGGTGGGTGTGGTTTGTGAGTGTATAAATGTTTTTGCATACGTGTCACTGATATTGTTCTTTATGTAAGACTGCAGGCATTATTAATTCTGTATTTCTTTGAAATGTTGGTATTTCTGGATGGAGAAGTTGCTCTGTGTTCTAAATTTTTCTCCGAAAATATTTATTGGAATAAAACATTACACAAGAAGTGAATCCAGGGCTATAGTTTATAGTTCGTTCTTAGAAGCATCTGATGAAATTAAAGCAGAAACTTCATATTGTTTGTTTATAATGTACGGTAGCACATAATTATGTACAGATGGACCTGCTCAGAATTTGCTCATTCATTATATTCAGAGTTGTTTAGTATATTTTAAAATGGTTTCTCATAATGGCATCGATGGGCAACTTTCTAATAAACAATAGGAAATACAAGCTACTTTCTATTATCAAAAGCTAAATTTCAAAGTATCCTTGCTGGTCTAGCATACATTATGTAAAATAATATTCAGGGTAGATGTGATAAAAAGCTGGTTTTCCAGTTTGAAACACTAGATTTTTTAGAATAAAGGAATTTACCATTTATAATGGGTCTGTGTCCGCTGGTCTGGTTTGGCACTTTTTTATTTTTTTGAACTCTAGTTCATGCCGACTGACTATAACCTTGCGGAGGTTGATGTGTAGCTAGACAGTCAGTATGGAACAATTCTAAAGAAGCCATAGGTAAAAAACAAGCAACACGGGGTAGGGATGCTGGTATTAATTAGCATAAACAACATTCAAAAGTCTGATAGTCTTAGACCATCCTCTCCACTTTCAAGTGGTTGCTATAGCTGTGGAAAAGGGCTACCCACTGCTAAGTGTAACAAATGACTTTCTAACATCTCATGCTGAAACATGCCTCCAAGGAGGTCCTGTACAGTGTATTGTTTGGTTCTTAACAGCAGTTTTTGAGGACCACTGTGGATGTAGCGTAAGTAGGTAAAGGAGGCATGGCATCTCTTAATAAGACTAAACAGAATGATCGAAATCTGTGTGGCTTGTTTTTCTTTGTGTTCACAGGTGACATTATACTCCTGTAATGTTGAAATGTAGAGATTATATGTTGACTTAACTCTTTTTAGAGACACTTTGTGGTTCCATCTAATCACCTGTAATATTGAAATGCAGAGATTACATGTTGACTTGCTCTTTTTAAAGACTCTTTGTGGTTTCATCTGATCTCTTTCATGTGCCTGGATTATGTCGCATCCTGACAGGTATGGGATACATTTATCAAACTAGTATCAGAGACAGAGACAACGTAGGAACAGTTCAATGAGAAAGGAAAACAACCCTTGTCTAGGGACTGAACCCAGGACATTCCACATTCTATGCAGTTGTTATTGCCACTGGACCAGCAAGGAGTCTGTTAACAGTTGGCCATCTAGGTTCCCTTCCAAGGGCAGATGTTTGTCCTTTCATCTAGGAAACAAAACAAAAAATCCAGTCTGAAGGCCTAAACAGGCCTCTTCCATTTAAAAATCATATTAGTAAAGACCAGAAGGGTTTGAGAATTCTTGAAAGGCAACATTTGATCACACTGTCTGTGTAGATTAAATCTGAAGTACAACAGTAAAAAGATCTGTGAAATAGTTAGCACTGTGATCCTGTTTGCATGCCTGCTGTAATCCTCAGTTTAAATTTCATTACATATTCCAGCGGTGAAGAAAGACTCATTCCTTGTAGTTAGCACAGAGGGGTAATGCTATAAGGTATTAGGCTGCTTTCTCCAGTACAGGATTTGATTCTTTCAACCTCTGTTTGCCTACTGTACGATCTTGAGGAAGTCACTTAGCCGGTCAGTGCTTTGGAAGAAACTAGGCTAGGCTCCTCGTTGATCTCCTGGACTGCAAGCCTAGTAACAGTATACAATACACAGAGGTTTTAGGAGGTGCTGTTGTGAAATTATCTAATGTAAGCATATGAGTTGCATCTCAAGAATGGATGGCATTCTTCTTCGTATTAAGTACTGTTGATTTTTTCATACTATCAATATAAACGCTAGTTGTATTCAATAAATTTGCTGTATAATTAAAATATATTACACATTACTATAATGGAAAAATTCATGGTGTTTGTTTTTTTTTTTTTAATTTTGCCATCAGGGTAATCATGAACTGGAAACCATCCTTAGCAGGATAACTGTATTAATCATAGCTATCTGGCATGTATTGTAGATATAGTTTTATAAATTTTGAATTAAAATTTTTGAAGCGTTTTTTTTTATGGACTCCTTAAATCCATTCTCTATACCTTGGTTTAAACTGCAAAGAAAGGGTTGAGTATTAAAGCCCCACTGAAGCATATATTCCACACATTAGGTAGTCAAACCACAAAAGGGTTTTATGTTTCTATGGTTTCATGGAAGCAGGAAGAGAAAATAGTTTAAGATGAGCAGGCCAGGACAGCTGGGAAATAGTGAAAATGTAACATTCTTTTACAAGGGTTTTCTGAATGTTCTTTTTCCTCATGGTGCTGTTTGTCTTGTTGTTTACTAATACCTGGTGATACATTGTTGGCATTTCCCCATCTGCAATATGTTATCCTACTAGGAAACTTGCAAGAAAGACATAATATGTGTTAGATGGGAAGGCCAGTTAAGAATTGCTAATGACTGAGAGGAGCAAAAAGATGGCGGAGGCTTGAAAGTGGGATCCTGATACAGTTAATGAACTCATGGAGATGACTGGAATGCTAACTGTTTGGGAGACAGCACAGGAACAACAACACAGAAGGATGCCTTGTATACCAAACATAGGTCACCTCTTAGCAGTCTGTAGGATACTAAGTACAATGGCAGGGCTTTGAGTCAGTCCTTATAAGACGTGTTATTTAGGCCATGTATCCTTTTAGTAAGATAGCTCTGTGGGTGTTCCAGTTGTTGCATGTGTCTGGACAGATACAGTACAAAGGGGGCATTATATTCAATGACTGGCCTAATGAGTGCTGAGTAAAGGGAACAATGACATCCCTAGAGCTAGACACACACGCAGTCCCTTTGTTTATAAGCTGTGCAATGTAGAAGGGCTTTCTTACAACAATGGACAAATTTTGATCAAAAGTTAGGTCACTGTCCACATAAGTTCCCAACATACCTCTCAACCTCTTAGCACAAGAAATCTGGACAAAGCCAAAAATAATGGGGGGGAGACCCCAAAATAGTGACACATTTTAAATATTGCTTGTATAAACTTAGAAAGTCAGGCAGGGCTGTCTTTTGCTTCCTATGCATTTCACTCTCTCCCTAATCCTTTTTCATTTAGCCATGAATAGGTTAAAAGATATAATTCCCATAACCATTAGTGTTTTTTGGATATACACTTTTTATCTTTTTAAATAATATTTTGTTGTCAGTTTCAGAGTTATTATTTGATAGATCTGTATATTCCAGTTAGAGCAAGATTCTACCATTCCATTCTGTAACTGACCCTCAAGTATTCTTTTCAGGGAGGAAAAAAGTTAAACATCAGGGATCGACTTTTAGCAAAGATGTGTTTGTATCATTTGAATCTCAAATATGTGAGGCACATAATAAAACCTTGACTTGTGTACAAGAGCATAAATATTTTGGTAAATTCTATGCTTTGGGATGTCTTAACATCCTAATAGTTAAGACGGCAGAATATTTTTTCCCTTAGAACCACACAATTACCTACTAGGTATGACTGGTATGATTAAAATAATTTTACAGAAAAACTTTATGGAAATTAGATCCCCTAGAAAAACTTGAGATATTTTTATTTTTCCTTCACTCTTTGATGACAGGGTTAGTTTGAATATTTTAATTGCAGGCAAAGAGTTTGAAAAATCCCAAAACCTGACACTAAAATTATATGCTTGCTCAGTATTGTTTTAGTGTCTTTTGGTTGCCAATTCCACAGTTATTTTAAAGTAATGGATAATTAAGTTAAACATTATTGTTTATTTTGTTTCTTCTAAAATGGCAAAATAACCAAATCTGAAGACTTTTATATAAACTGTTTAATATAAACATTTTACATACCTTTCTATTGGTTACAGATTCCATTTGTGTACTAGAATCCCACATTTTCAGTAAAATCTAGGTTTTGTTATATTTAAACCAATGGGATTTTATTGGTGAATCCAGTACAGATAAATATGATTAAATCATACCTCTCAACTGTTCAGATTTTTGCAGAATCTCCAGATTTTTTTGCCTCTTATTTTTGGTCAGTTCCTCATAAAATTTGTGGTTTTCAGGCAAATCATTGAGGACTGAAGTCATTAAATAATACTAAATAATGACATACAATTTGAGTTTCAGACTTCTTATCCTTCAGAAAATATATAATTATGCCAAATCTGTCATTCTATCAACTTTTCTAAGTTTATAAGAGCAATATTCAAAATCTGTCGCTATTTTTGGGTCTTTGTCCCCCCATTTTTTCTGGTTTTGTCCAGATTTTTTGTGCTGTGAGGTTGAGAGGTATGGATTAAACTGAATGGGATTTTCCTGAATTTGTTCTATTTTTAAGGTCCTAAATATAGGAAATGAGTGTATAGTTTCTAAAGGATAATTTGCAAGTGAGTAAGAATACATCAGAAATATGAGTTTCATCTTGTTGTTATAAAATGGTAACACCAAACAGTGTTGATAATATTGTTTACTTGCTTAAGAAGTGGAACTGTGGATTTGGTTGGAAATTGTCTAGAAAAGAAGCTTTGAAAATCTACAGATCATGTAAGAAGCTTATACAATCGCAATGTAACTTAATGATCTGTTAAAGATGTATAATATTACTTACTTATAACTTGAAAAAGTGGGATGGGATGTACATTTAAAAGATTTTTGAATAATTGTGGTTAGCTGGGCTGTTGGCAGTACATGTGATATAGATGACCAAAATTAAAACAATTTTGGGAAAAGGCAGTTGATTCTGAGTTATTTACAAATATTTTAACACTGGATCCACATATTTAGTTATTAGGTTTTTTAAAACTCATCAATCTTTTGAAAAGAAAACACTTCTTTTTCATCCTCATTGGTTATGATAAGTTTAATTAGCTGTATGGAACCAAGAAGTAGAAATTAAATTTCCAATGGATAGCTGGTGGGGGGTATTCTCTGAATCTCTATATTTCAAAAATGTTGTTGTTGTCTATTTTGACTGCAGCAGGATGCAGAGGGGTGCTTATGGGTGCTCTTCTATTTTTATGTTTTTATTATTTATTGCACTGTCTTAATGGTCCATAAGGTTATGTATTTCTGCTATGTTTCTCCTGCATTTGTACCATAAAAGAATCTGATTTTCAGTTATGTTATTTCTGGAAAATTAAATAAAAACTGTGGTAAAATAGTGTGAAAAAACATGCTAGCAAATACATGGGCATTGGTGGAAAAGTACAGCAATGACAGAGACAATCACAATGAATGTTTTGTGTACTGAAGGGAAAATTTAGTAATTATGTTGAACAAATGAATTACACCGAATGAATAAAATGCATGAACAAGTTATTCTAAAACACTGTAATCACTTATCAAAAAGGGTCGCTTGCTAAACAGTACATTGGGGTTAGTGTGTTTAATATGACTTGTACATACCAACTTAAAAGAAAGGCAAGTTAGTGAAGTAAGACGTAGAAAAAGTAATTTTAATTTAAGAAGTAAAAACTAATACTTGTTAGATTGTAAAAAGGATGCAAATATACATTTCACTAATAAGAGCTAACAAGGAGTCACTTGTCAAGCAGACTAGAATAATGGTTGGTGTGTATGTATATTTATGTGTGTGGTCAAATGCAAATGTTTTTCTTGCATGATTCATTGAGTGTTCTTTTTATTGTGTTAATCTACAGTCGACTATGGCATAACAGTGTGTGTGCTTGTTTTTGGTTGTGGTGTGACTGTAGAATTAGCATAGTTAAGTTACGTGGATGTGGTGATGAAGTAAAACATGCTACTGGGCTTGATAGATTGCTTATGGCAAAATATATGCTAGTGTGTTTAATAGATTCATTGTGGCAGTGGTATTATGTATGCTGTCACACAACAATACAATGAGCATTTCTTTTGTGATTGTATGCTGTGTTTTTGTATTTTGTCTGTGGCAATAGTGTATGCGTGCTAGGGAATGTGCTGAAATTGCAAAAGAAAACTGGTAGGTTTCCTTTTGAGATTAATTCTGGTTTCAACAGTGTATGTTGAAGATGCGTGTTTGTACCATAAGTCAATTAAATACTCTGAAAGAAATAAAGTCACATATATGAGGTCAGACTGGGTGGAATATATTAATGGTTTCACTGCTATGATAGAAAAATGGGCAGTCTATGTTAAGAGTAGACCTGTTTTGCAACATTATAAAAATAAACGTGCCAGGAAAGTTTTAGCATTACTTAATTTAATGTACACTGTAACATAAAGTTATAAAGTTGTTTTTTTTTCAAAAATGTTAATAAAATCAGCTCAACTGCAAACTGTTAACAATCAAAAAGTAACTTAGCAATGAAGTAAGCATAAAACTCAACAACCAAAAGAGACATTTTAGTTATCTGTTTATTGACATTTGACTACCAGAAAAGTCTGACTGGGTAGGTGCCCCCACAATTCCAACATAGTCAAAGGCACATTGTCAAAATAAATAAATAAAATAATCATCTCAAATAAGATGTTCCATGCAGTACATAAATACTAGTATTTATGGTGTTTCAAATAATCCCAAAGTTTATGGTCATAGCAAGTATTTGCCTGACAACATCATCCAGACTAGTTTCCCATGATCTATAGATAATGACAAATATTATATAAATTAATTGTCTCAACCATTCCATTCCTTTACTTTAAAGACCTGGCAGAACCCCCTGAAGTTAAGAAACCAAGATTCTATGATGTCCAAAGATGGAAGGTCTGCTCTGAAGACCTAAGTAGTATACCCACAACCTTTTTCAAATGTGTCCACCATTTCACAGGAACCCAAGGGCATTAAAGCTACTACTGCCAAAAATCCTACCCCCTCTCATAGAGACTCCAGGGCGCTGTATAGATGGGGTAAGAAGGCATACACTTCTGCAACTTTGGCCATTAGGGCCTTAAACTGTCAGTTTCACATGTTAAAGTATCAGCAGCATAGAAGTTCTTAAAAAGATGGAGGAAAAAGCTAAATCCATGCAAACTGTTAAAGATTTTTTACAAGTACAACCTCCAAGGTTTAGTAGGCATTGGCCTTCCAAGAATTGGTCCTTTCCTGCCTCTTCCAGACCTCCTCAGTCAAACCCAGATCCAGCAGAGCTCCCAGGCTTCAGAACCAGGGCATGCACAGGACTAAGCAGTGGGGGGCCTCCACTTCCAAATCCGGGAGTAATAAAACTCCCCCTTATGGTAAACTGTCTCAATGACTTATTTTAAAAAACTTCCAAGCACTTCTCAACTGACTGCCCCTTTGGGGGGAAAGATTGCTCTTCATGCCAAGAACTGGGAACTCATTACTCAGGACAAATGGGTTTTAAATATTGTGTCCCAGGGATACAGATTTCACTTCCACACATTACCAACACCAAGTGGGTGGCCGGACCTACCCCCAAATCAGTGGGCAGAGGCCCCAAAACAAGTACTTTCTCTCTTAAGCATGGGGGCTATTCAGTTGGTACCAGAAGAGGAAAAGGGACAAGGTTTCTACTCGAGACTTTTCCTGGTACCCAGAAAAAACAATTCATAGTGTCCTATCCTGGACCTGTCTACTCTAAACACCTTTTTGGTGATTCCAAAATTCAAGATGCTGATTCTTCACCAGTTGCTCCCTATGCTAGACAAAGATGCCTGGTTTGCAACACTAGATTTAAAGGAAGCATACCTGCACATCCCAATCAGGGAATCTTGCAGAAGATACCTACACTTCAAAGTAGGCTACATGCACTATCAGTTCTCTGCACTGCCCTTTGGCTTATTTACTGTGCTCAGGGTATTCACAAAGTGCCTCGCTCCAGTCATTGCATTTTGCAGGCAAAGAAATATTCATATATATATACCCATACCTGGCCGATTGTCTAATTCAGGCAGAAAGCGAGGACATACTTTTGAATCATCTGGCCTTTGTACAAAGAGTATTAACTTGTCTGGGGTACACCATAAATGAAAAGAAATCACACCTGGTACCCTGTCAATAAATTACATTCCTGGGAGCAAGCTTGAATACAACTTCCCAGATGGCTTTCCTCATGCCGGAGAAACAAATTAATTTGACAACCTACTTCAAACAAGTGGCCACAAAAACCCTGCTATGTACAAGACAAATACTACAAGCCTTGGGGTTCATGGCGTCCTGCATTCTTCTAATTCCATATGCAAGACTGCATATGAGGAAACTACAATGGTATCTAAAAAGCCTATGGTGTCAACATTCTCAGGATCTAGAAGCAATGATTCCTATCGAGGCCTGCCACCAAAACAAGGGACTACCATTCACACTACCCCCTGCCACCCAAACCCTAACAACAGATGCATCAGACTATGCATGGGGGGCTCACCTGGCAGGGAAGTACATTCAGGGCAAATGGAACCCAAGTCAAATGCACCTGCATATCAGTCAAAAAGAACTGTTAGCTGTACAGAATGCTCTTGACAGCCTTCAAGGACCACATCCTTCCAGGACAATTAATGGTAAAGACAGATGACACCACTGTTATGTGGTACATAAACAAGCAGGGGGGTACCCATTCTTACCCCCTCTGCAGACTAGCCATGGCATTGTGGAACACAGCCTTGAGCTACAAAGTGCATCTACAAGCTCAATTCCTAACAGGAAAACTAAATACACTGGCAGACGGACTAAGCAGAAACCTCATGGACCCACACGAGTGGAAACTGGAACCAAGGATTTTCAACATGTTGACAAGCAAATGGGGGAGCCCAGATATAGACCTGTTTGCCTCCCCCCAGAACTATCAATTGGACAAATTTTGCACAAGGACTCCCCACAAACAAGCATGAAAAGTAGATGCTCTGTACTTCAGCTCGAAAAATATATCAGTTTATGCCTTTCCTCCTCTGCCTCTGCTCTCCAAAGTACTACTAATGATCAAACAAGACAAACCAAGGACGATTTTGATTGCACTGGAGAACCAGATTCTGCACCCTCAGTTTCAAACTTTGAATCTAGCAGCCTGGATAATTTCCTAATCTCTCCTTTACCATCCCTCAGTAAACCAGTGATGGATATCATTTTAGAGGCAAGGAGGCCTAGTACTAGAAAATCTTATGCTGAAAAATGGAAAAGATTCTGTGCCTGGAACCAATCTCAAGGGACAAGCACAGCAATGCCCAATTTACCTCAGAATTTACAATACTTAACTGAGATGCTTCACAAGGGCCTGTCTTTTTCCTCCATAAAAATTCAAACCTCAGCCATTTCAGCTCATCATAACACCAGAACCTACCTTCTTCTCTCATCCACTGCTCAATCAGTTCCTCAGAGGGGGCAAAAATTTAAGACCACCCAGGAGAGCTCCAACTCCAGCCTGGGACCTTAACTTTGTATTGGAGAAACTCACTATCCCTCCTTTCGAGCCAGCTGCTACTGCAGATTTAAAATTTCTTTCTTGGAAAACAGCTTTCCTTTTAGCAATCACTTCAGCTAGAAGGGTATCTGAATTACAGGCCCTTATGGTTGTGCAATCTTTTATCATCTTTCATGCGGACAGGGTGTCCCTCAGAACCAATCCCTCCTTCATGCCCAAGGTGGTACTCAGTGTGACTCCTAATCAGTCCATCCATTTGCCAGCCTTCTTTCCTAATCCACAGAACAAAGGGGAATGGATACTGCACTCCTTAGATATGCAAAGACAACTTAGATTCTTCTTGGACAGGACTAAACCTCAAAGGAAATCTGAACAACTGCTGGTGGCATTTGCTGCAGGGACAGAGGGGAAGGCTATTTCAAAGCAAACCATTTCTAAATGGATAGGCCATTGCATTCATTTCTGCTATAAGCACCATGGAAAACCTATCCCACAGGGGATCAGACCCCACTCAACCAGGGCTGCATCTACCTCTACAGCCTTTCTCAGAGGCGTCCCTACCAGGGACATCCTAGAAGCTGCTACCTGGAGTTCTGTACATACTTTCACTAATCATTACCATTTGCCAATTTTCTCTAAGTCCAGAGCTGGCTTTGTCATTGCAGTCCTGCAGGGCCTTATAGCTGGTCCTAATGCTATCTAAATTCCTCCTCCCATCCTTAGCTTTTGGAATCTACTCAAATGTGATGACTGCAACAGTGAAACACGTAGAACATAGTACAGCTGTGTACACTACCATAAATGTAGATGTTCGAGTGTATTCACTGTTGTAGTCCTGGTTACCCTCCCTCCAGCCCCCTGACTTCTTTTGGCTATTCCTCTACTTTCCTTTACTACGCTTAAACACTTTTTGGTGTATTTGCTTTTTTGTTGGAGGTATAACCTTGTATTTTTATATATTTAATTGCTTCCCATTAGGGGGGAACCTGACATCTGGGGCAAGAAAAACTGATGTAATGGCATCGACTGCATGTTTTATACCCCTGACGACCTGACATCACGGAAGAAGAGACAGCAACAAATGCAGGACCCAAGACTTTATTAGTCAGGCTGCCTGAGGGCTACTGCAAGCAGATAACCCAAATGTGATGACTGCAACAGTGAATACACTCGAACAGCTACATTTATGGTAAGTGTACACAACTGTACTTTCTGCTTGGTACATCTAAAATTCATGACAACTCACATAAGCAATTTAGGTTGTCATCAATGGAGGCATAAAGGATCCCTAAAATTAGCTTCTGCTAGGATGACTTACCTTATTTTCCCACTTCCTTACTTGCCCTTGCTTTCTGCTTCTAGATTCCATGTGAGCTTGTGGCAGACCAGGATTGAAACATCCCATTAGGCAGTTCAGTACCTTACCCTTTCCAACTTCCACACAAATTGTTAGGTTCCTTGTGCGTAAGCTTGGTTTCATAGGGAAATATTACTATAGCCTGAGATATATTAAAGGAGAGACACGCTTTCTGTTTTTTCTACACAGTCAGATCCCTTCATGTTCTACCCTGTTTTCTCACTGCCTTGCTTGCCCTTGCTTTCTGCTTCTAGAGTCCATGTGAGCTTGTGGCAGACCAGGATTGAAACATCTGGTGCAGTGGTGCAGCAGTAGCATTGTCACCTCACAGCAAGAGGTTTTGCAGTTCAATTCCCGACTGGAGTGCCTTCTGTGTGAAGTCTGCATGTCCTCCCTGTGTTCATGTGGGTTTCCTCCCACATTACAAAGACATACATCTAGAACATTTCTTCCCGGGCTGCTGCTGAAAATTGGCTTCATTCCAGGTCAGATTTGCCCAGTAAATAAATGTAAAATAAATAAATAAATAGTGTCCTCACCTTTACCCTGAGAAGTAGTAACAATAGCAGGTGGCCTGTGCCAGAAGTGCAGGAATTGTGGGAAGCATAAGAGTCATCCTTTGATGACTGGAAATAGGAAATACACCCCAGGGATCACTTCTGTGTCTCTGCTGAACAGTGGCACAGGAAAATAACTTTATTGGGTGGCGTAAGCTATGGTACCTTGCTGGCTAGGCTTACGTAGGCCCTTGGGCCGATAGCCTAGTACCTACCTATGAACCTATGATAACAATAATATATGCACAGTGAAAAATCTAATCAACAAACGCAAACCAAGAGTTAGTTAAATGTACTCACATAAATGAATGCACAGTTGAACTTCACATGAGACCAGTCCTGGAATAGGAGAACTAAGAGAACAATGCTTCCTTATAAGGCAAAAAGGAATTGTAGCTGCTGGAGGATTCCTAGAAAAAGTAGTGAAAGAAACAAAATAAGTATGGAGTTTTATCACAACATGAGGTTCATATAACAGGAAAGAAGTCTAAAATTAAAAATGATTGCTTAGTAAAAAAGTACTCACTGCTGCTAAGTACCAGAACATTAACATTCGTGGACAGTGAGCCTACAAGAGTGCTGACCTCATATCCTAATAAGCAGGTGGCTTGTATATGGTAAGAATTTGATCTTACTAAGAGAGAAAAAAAACAAAGAGATATCCCACGGGGAAAAGATGTTCTGTGCTCTCCACAGCTACTGCAACACCTGAAGACATCCTGTTAAGTGCAAATGAGAAATGAAGACATTAGGAGGGAGGGTCCTCTTCCCAGACAATATATGTGGAATGGAAAGCAGCACAAATCACTAGTATGAATCCCCTATCAAAATTAGCCACTCTTTACCCAGCAGGACATACAGTCAGTTATTCCAACAGCAGTAAAGGCCAAATACTACAGCATACACTAACTTCAGAGCAACAATAATCACAACCAAACATTGCAAGTGACTTGTCTTTCAGACAGCAGAACATGCAGGCAAGGAGCAGTTCCTGCAGAGAAGGGCACAAAAAGCTACATAACCTGGCAGTGCTCGACAAGGCTTACTGTTCAGTTATAGTTCCCCATTAGCAGCTAGTAATTGCTGTGACTATTTCTCAAGAGCAGAAACTGAGGTGCAAACAGTTATTTATTGATTGATTGATTGATTGATTGACTGATTGCTTGATTGATTGATTTGCATTTGCTTACCGGGAAGATCCACTGGGCCGAGGAGAAAAGCACCACATAAACAGTTGTTTACAATACAATAGTAACAGCAACAGAATGACACAAGTCCATGGAACATTTAGAGTCAACAAATGAATACAGTGCAATGTAGGCTTCTAAAAGAAACAAATATGGGCTTATACATAGATACTATATTTTAGTTATCAAACTAGGTTAGCTTGTCAGTATTTTAGGTTCTAAGAGCATCGTATGAATATTAACAGCTTGTATGGTCAGAAAATAGGTATTCTACAATAGAGGGGTTAAGGAAGTTTCAGTGTAACAAAATAATGAAAGCAGAAGGTTGTAGGTAGAAGGTTGCGATGTACAGAGGGGTAGTAGGATGTGAGAAGAGTGGAGGAAGAGCCAGTCAGGTTTTGAGAGAAGTATTGCTAGTTATGTCTTCATCCTCACTGGATTCCTTATTCAGTAGGTCAAACCTACTGGCAGTGGTAATCATAGTTTGAAATACTTTCCATGAAGATTTGATATTAGAGGGAGGTGGAAGGGTAGCAGATTTTAGCAGCTCTGAAGGGCTGGTCCTCTTTCTTTGTGGGTGACCTAGCAAGGGATAATAGGGATTAAGAGGTATGCTCTTTTGTTATGTCTGTACCTGTCAGTAACCTCACCAAGCTGCAATTGTTCTTGTGAGGTGGGATTCACTTTCCTTGAGGCCAGCACGTCTGTAAAAGTTTTTTCCTGTTGAGGCACATCAAAAAACATTGCTGGCACATATACTGAATTATTAATGTGGCAGATGTGCCATAGTTTTCTGTTAACCAGTACCATGGATTTCCTGTTGACGAATAAAGTATCGCTGTAGTCTGGGGTACTTTAGCTTCCTAGCTCCATAGCCCTACGTAACAGCATCTCCTGATCATTTAACTCTATAATATGCCTTTGATGTCATGCAGGGGGCTAATCTCAATGATGGAAGGACTACTGAGGTTTAATGACTGGGTCTGCTCAGTTTGGATGAACTGAAATGGCTCTACTCCTTCTTTTCCATGGTCAGTCCAATGACCGTCAGGTCATTTCATCTGCTACTCTTCTCTAGGTAATCTAGTTTTTGCTCCATCCAATGTGACACTTGCTGAAATCGAGTTATTTACTGGAAATTTATCCCCGCCATATGTTTTTTTTTCTGGTTTTGAAGCTCCATTTACTGATGATTTAAGTAAGCAGTCATTTTCATTAGCTTGGCTTCCTGCTCCACAAAGCCCTTCTGGGCCTCTTGCATTTGTTTTACCAGAGTTGCAAGTATTTTCATTCACTCATGAGTACACCATCTGTCTCAGACAGCATCAAGAGAGTGTATTACCAGATGTAAGCTTTCTTCTTGCTGCAGGCAATCATGAATACAATAAAACTAGCTAACAAATTGCCACAAAATCCAAAAATGCACTGAAAATAGAACTTGTAACAGATACACAGGGAAAAAAATAATTAAGATTAGCATGCAGATCTATATAATTCCTCCACAGGACATCCAAAGCTGGCTAGCAGAGTATGTTCCTCACATGTGTTCCTGACTGCATCTCCTAGAGCATAAAGGGTTTTGCAAAGTTTGTTAGCCACAGATAAGGCTAGATCTAAATTATTTGAAGATACAGTACAGATTTTGCAAAGCCACTTGCATTTGAAGTTACCACCAATTGCTAAGCATTATCATTTTCATAAAAGAAACTGAAGCAAAGAATAAAACAGATTATGTAGATAAAGTGCATAAAATGGCAGAATGTTACAAGGTCAGACAGGCTGAATTAAACATAAAGTGAAAATATAACCTAACCCTAGGCTTTTTTCTTTCAGTCTTTCTTTTTTTTCAGTTAAATTTCACACTATACAAATGACTGTTAATTTAAAGAAAAGAACTGTAAGAAACATAGCAAGAAATGAGGTGTAAGGTGAATGTGGAGGACACATATAAAACATAGAAGAGTATACAGAAAAAAATCATGTGCATTCTGTGGGCATTACATAGCTCTCAACTGTCCAGATTTTTGGCTCATATTTTTGTCCATTTCTCATAAAATTGAAGTTTTCCTGCAAATCAGTGGCAAATCATGGAGGACTGAAATCAGAAAAGAATAACAGACGTTTCATTTTCAGAATTCATATCCTTCAGAAAATTAATGCTAATGCAAAACCTGTTACTCTATCAACTTTCTAAGTTTGCAAGAGCGATATTTAAAAAGTGGCCCTATTTTGGGGCTTTTGTTCCCCCATTATTTGTGTCTTTGTACAGATTTCTTACTCTAAGAGGTTGAGAGGTTTAGATTAGGCAACCTTGAGTTATATGGGCATGCATGGACATACCTATCTGCACCCTTCAAACTATAGGGGATACTTCAAGCTATAGGGGACACTTCGAACTATAGCGGACAGCCGTGGATCTTCTTTTAGTCTAGCTGCAGGCATGACATTATTCATATCACATTATACACATATATATAAAACAATCACCCAAACTGCTGGGAAAGCATGCTTCAGAATTAATAGCGTGGATAAGAGACAAGAAAGGTTCAGATAGCAATAAGTGTAATAGATTTATTTTACTAATTAATTTATTTAGTTTGTTTTCTGGGGTAGTACACTAATCACAGCAGACCATTTGCAGGCACAGTCCAGGTGAAGCAATTCACAAAAAAAAAAAAAAAAAATCAAACACAACAAATTCACCAAATAGAGTAATCACAGAAAGTAAATATTCCCATGGACAATTAATGTTGTTGTTCTTCTTCTTTCGGCTTTTCCCGGTTAGGGGTCACCACAGCGGAACTCCGGTCTGCTAATGATTGGCAGTAGATTTTATTTTTACGGGTGCCGAGGTGCCAGCTCAACACCCAACCTTCAACAAAGGCACACCTATTCTACGCATGTCTTTCAAACGCCACTCAATCGCGGGGAGGACATGCAGACTCCACACAGAAGGCGCTCCAGCCGACAATCAAATGGGAGAACCTCTTGCTGTGAGGCAACAATGCTACCACTGCACAACAGAGCAGAAAAACAAATGTGCATTAATGTTAGTAGTACATATGAGAGGGAAGCAACAGGTAAGAACAGAGGGGTCAAAGTAGGACTGATGTAGGTTAAGTATAGAGTTAGGTTATTTGTTTCTTTCTGTGATGGCTGGCACCATGTCCTGGACTGCTGTAAGTGCATTACACCATTTTTGGGCAGGAAAGGGCTTTGGCTGCCACACAACACTGAAAAGAATAAATTCCAGAAAAAACAAATGAAATGCTTCTGTAAATTTTTTATGCTTTAAAGTTAGTAGTGCAAATTGTTTTTCAAACATCAAAGTCACATTTGAGTTTAAATGTGTAAAGGGTAATAATCACGCAGAAGAGACATTCTTTTAAGCAATGTGGAGAGAAGTAAATTCTAAGCTAAGGTAGTTATTAGGTATGCAGTCCTGTAGAATGTTAAGGAGCCTAGCCTAACTTTCCAATTGTCCCAAAGGACTATCCGGCTAAAGGACTTTCTCAAGGTCACTCAGTAGACAAATAAAGTTAGAGGGAATCAAACTCTGTATCACAGAAAGTAGCTTGTTAGCAGTGCATAGCCTTAATCTTGTGTACTGTCTGCCAGACTTCTTTCACTCCCTGATTTGAGTAATTTCTTTAGAGCTGCCTGAAGGGATACATGTCTCTACAACACTGAAAGGGAGGGGGTTTGCAGTGCAAAGCTATCAAAAGCCAAATTAGGGATGTGACAGGAAAGGGCACTGGCATATTGTCTGAAAAGTCACATAATAAAACAGACAGGCAGTGATAACAGGATGTTCGGTACTATTGCAGGACACCAGAGGAGCAGTGCAGATGCATACCTCTCAACTGTACAGATTTTCACAGAATGTCCAGATTTTGGCCCCATATTTTGGTCCGTTTTTCATAAAATTTTGTTTTTCTGGCAAATTATTGGCAAATCATTAAAGGCGGAAGTTCGAAAATAATGGCAGACATTTGGGTTTCAGACTTCATATCCTTCAGAAAATGTATGCTAATGCAAAACCTGCTATTCTGTCAACTTTCTGAGTTTGTAAGAGCAATATTTAAAACTTGTCCCTATTTTTGGGTCTTTGTCCCACTTTTATTTATGGCTTTTTCCAGACTTCTTGCTCAAAGAAGTTGAGAGGTATGGAGGGGAGACATGTGAAGCTATAAGTCCCTCAGTACCTGAAACAGCATGTATGGCTCTGCACAACTCAATGGCAGGCAGCACCATACCATGGCAGACAGCCACAGATACAGCAGTATAGTGCAGAAAACCGTTCAACAGGAATGCAGTGTGGGTGTGCACAGCAAACTAGTCAACCTGTTTGTCATACGAATGGGGTGGATAATTGATAGATAAGGAATTAGGAAAGGGGAGAACAGTAAGCAGAGAAAACAGCTCATGGTAATCAACAGATGATAATGGGAAGGTGTCATTTTTGTTGTCAGATAGATGCCATGTTTTTTATTAAAAGATAAAGGTAGATGGGAGAGGTAATGAGGGATGGCTTTGAACAAAATGAATGAAGAAGGACAGGTAGCAGGTGTAGAAAAACAAACATGGAACACAGACACAGGCAAGGAAGGTGCACATACAAAAGGTGAAAGGGCAGTAGATGGAATTAGACACAGGCTAAACAAGAGTTAATGGATGGGATAGGACAACAAACAAGGTAAAGCTAATCACACAGAAGGGATGGGTAACATCATGAAGGGTAAGGGGTTAGGTTGCTGGCAATACTGTCTGCCAAACAGGCCCAAAGGAGAAAACCTTAGGCATCACACATGCAGATGTCATGGGTCAATTGATGGGTCCGCCTGTGGCCTGATGGCCAGGCCTCTCCAATCAAGCAACTCACCAAGTCACTCTAGGATGTGCTCCATGTTGTCAGTGTGCGTGTCCCGTCTCTGATTCATCTCAGTAACCACCACTACCTTCACCTACCACTGTGTCACCTAAGGTGACACCCCCACTCTACCTTCAAATGCAGAGTCTTCACCTCTCCTCCTCAGATGCCAAAACAGATGGATCCACTGAACCACTCGTTACATCCAGCAGAGGAGTTTTTAGCCCCCCCCCCCATCGCAGATAAGCAGGTACAGTGAGCCCTGATGACTCAACAGCACCTGCAGCTTGATGGGACAGGGATTAACAAGGCCAAGCCGCTTCCACTGCTTCAACTGGACCTGCATATGGGGAGCACAACAGGAAGAAGATGAGACACACATATGAAATGAGCAACACAGTAGTTGCAAACTGGAAGGTTAAGATATATCAACATCCCATTGTCTGAAAAGTACTCCTTAACCATATTTAAATGATATTTCTTTGCAACTGTAAAAAGGAAGTACTATTAAGCATAGATGGACAACACATACCCCAGAGGGAGATAAATGGAGGAAAAGGTACTTACAGTACATCTCTGGCTGCATCTCCAGAACCTCTGCTTCCCACTGGTGAAGCAGGTCAGAATGGCTTTACCTTAGGTCATCATAGTGGTGGCTGCACTCTTTCCCTGTATAGCTGATGCTCATGGCATCAGACAACAAATGTTGTCAGTCAAAAGATGCATCATACTTTTTAAAGGGACTGTCATAATCCATCCATGGGCTCTGTGCAAGAAGAACAGAAAATTCCTGCTTGGCCTGGCACATTATGTGGGAGTCCTGTGCTTTTTCACTAGTACAAGCAGTCTTGGTCAATCAGTAGGTCTACTTCATGAGCAGTGTGGTAGATTCTTGTGTGTAGGTGTAAACTGCTGAATCACCTGCCATACAATGTAGCCCTGCATTGCAGTGTGGCACAACACTCACTCACTGGTCTGATGGGAGCACATAAACGTCTTAAGCCTTGTGTCAAACAGTATGTGTCTGACTTCCACAGCTAGGTATGAGTGATACAATGAGCAGAATAAGTGAGTTACATACATCAGCACTATATGGCCTCATCAACATTCCCCATTTCTCTAGGTAGTCCAGGTTAGCAAGATATAAAGTGCTGAGCAAGATGACTCTGAAACACAAGGAGATGATTTACTGTAGTAACTGTGAAAGTTCTATGGACATTCCGCATTAGACAAAGAGTTACAGTCTGTCCTAGCATGGTATTAGTAGCCTGTACTGCCTGTTTACACAGGATAATCAAGTACTCTGCTCCATATCTCCAAGCTATATTGTAGTGTCTCAGTATAGGTGTCTAAATGGCAGAATCTTTCCTTCAAAAGTCAAAAAACTCTTTTGTAAAGTTTCTTGTTTTGGTATGATTTATGCTGTATGACATTTCTGCCATTGACCATGGCTTGAAAACAGAAGTTATCATCTATGGCTCAAAGGCATAGCTGGCATTGCCTGCACTACACAAGACACATAATATATGGCCATTCTGTATTCTGTGTAAGTGGACCTACCAATCCCTACCAACCAGAAGTCTCCCCTGCATGTATCAGTAGTATAGGTCAGATGGGTATCATATATGTGAACCATTTGAATTGCCTAGGTGGCACATGGTGACATTGTAGATAATATCATGGGTATTACAGACCACCTGGTATTTCAGGGTGTGGTAACCCTTCCTACATGTGTAGGAACAACTGGAGGCCTTAACAGCAACATGGGAGAAACCTATGCTATTCAGGACCTCAGAAAACTATGGCACCTCATTAAATGTATGTATGGTGTTGTTTTTCACATTTACTGACTGTGACTCTGAGAACCAGATACATGCCATCACATAGTATGCCATAATATCAAAGAATCTAATGATTCAAGAAGCAGTGCCCTGTAATATACATAGTATGTCCACTGTGGGACACTGGAAGGTCCCTGTAGCTAGGATGGCCAATGTCACCTGTATTTATGCAGCCACAGGAGTGGGCATACCACATATACCCATTAATTCTGCTTGTGGGCGACACAGTTTGACTAGGTCCCATAGTGTAGTCCTGTTGAGTGTGAAACAACTAGTCTTGATATATGAGTTGCTACTTGTATAGCCTGAACTGACATGAGCAGCCACAGTGTGTAACATTGTCAGCATTGGTTCTGACAGTGGCTACCAACATATGCTGTTGAGTTACTGCTGTTGCTGTGCCCAACATGGCTCCTCTCCTGTACTTGATAAGTTATTATGGGTGCACAGGGCAGCCACAGTGGTGCAGCGGTTAGCATTGCCACATCACAGCAAGAGGTTCTCCAGTTCAATCCTCGGCTGGGGTGCCTTCTGTGCAGAGTCTGCATGTCCTCCCTGTGGTCATGTGGGTTTCCTCCGGGTGCTCCGGTTTCCTCCCACATCCCAAAGACATGCTGTAGGTGGACTGGTCACTCTAAACTGGCCCCAGGCGTGCGTGCGTGCATGTGTGTGCCTTCTGTGGAAGGTTGGGCACCGGGCTGGCAACACGACATGGTAAAAAGTCCACTGACAATCATGAGCAGACAGGTGATCCACTGTGGTGGCCCCTAACCCGGGAAAAGCCGAAAGAAGAAGTATCATCATTTTATATATTTGAATCACTCTGCCACATCAGTGTCCAGCATTTCCATACTCTGTGTAGCTTATTTCTAAGGGAGACCTCATTTACATGATGTTATGAATTATTTTGCAATTGCTGCGTATTTCACAATTTCAGCCATTGTATTGTTGCACAAACTGAATCTTTGGATCTCCCAAACCCTGCTGACATTTTTTTAACAGTATTCTCACATCACACTTGTTGTTTGATCCTTCCTTCAGCCTGTATATAATGTGTTGTTTATGTTCTGATAAATGCAGAGGGAATGATTAGTATCTGCTTTGCAAACAAAGACTGACACTAGAACTTTTGCCTACCTTTTCTATTTGCATAGTGACAACCTTGAGGGGGAGGGGGCAGCTGTAACTGCCAAAGTAAACTTTGCTTACATGTATCAGCACAGGTCAAACTATGTCCTGCAGGTCATTACCTGGTTGCACTACTTACTTGTTGTCAGTTATGGTCTGAGTGACATTTTAAGGTTAAATTACCTGCATACCATCCCTTATTATTTGATGAAATTCAGTTCAGCCCTTCTTTATTTTTTAATTTATCTTTTTTTCCCCAGAAAGTAAAAGATGAAAATGTTTTTTTGAGTTTGCAGATTTGTAAAACAGATCATCTTTCAAGAAACATATTGAAGGAAACACAACAAACTTAAAGTATATTAGTTGAGAATTGTGGATTTATGCAAATAAAATTGTTGTTACTTGCAGGACTGTGTTGTCTTACTTTGTAAAGTCAATAAACTGATATGTGTTGGATTATTTTACTATTGATTTCATCTGACTATTTTGTAGCTCAGTTTTTTTTCCAGTGGGTCATTCAAAATTAATGAACAGGTAGACTTAGTTGCTGGCTGGCCGATCTCTCTGGCTGTGATATAATGTTGCTCATTGTCATAATTCCGTCAGACAGATTTCACTGATGACATCACCATGACATCACCACAGAACAGAAATACACACTATATTTCTGCCAGATTTATCACACTTGCTAAGGCACAATTCTACACAACTACACTTGGTGTACTTTGTTGTATTCTTATAGTTTTGAGGTATTTATCTAAATGTATATTTACATTCACGGCCACAAATGAGTGCACAAATAAGGTTGATAATCTGTGTATAACTGTAAGTTATGTAACTGGAAGATATTAGGATAGTTTACCCAGTCATTTCTTGCCTAGCTTGTGGCTGAAAAGGCCATGGAAGGAAAATCCCATGTGGTTAACAGATGATTAAATAAGTACTCCTCATTGACATTAAGGAAATCAACACATTTTGGAATGCAGCTCAAAAAGCACTTCTTTATCCTAGCCAAATGCTCCTGCTTCAACACAGGACATGCCACAGTATCACCTAACGTATCACCTAACGTATCACCTAATGTGTCACCTAACGTGTCACCTAACGTATCACCTAACATTATCTCCTTTCCAAGCCTCTTTTTCTCATAACTGTCAACCTCTTAGCCCAAGAAATCTGAACAAAGCCATATATATAATGTGGGAACCAAGGCATAAGAATAGGGACATTTGTTTTAACTTTGCTCTAGTAAACTTAGTAAGTTGATAGAATAACAGGTTTTGCATTGTTATACTTTTTCTAAAGGATATGAAGTCTGAAACTGAAATGTCTGTCATTATTTTCTGACTTGAATTCCTCAATGATATGCCAAAAAAACTAAATTTTCTGAGGAACAAACCAAAATTATGAGGTGAAAATCTGGATATACAGTGAAAATCAGGACAGTTGAAAGGTATATGTTTCCTCTCTCAAGATTTACTGATGTTTAAAAACTAATGTTTATATTGTATATTACACTGTGCACTATGCTTGATTGTATATTACACTGCGCTTATTCACTAAAATGCATATACACAGTTTGTTCTATGTGATTCGTCTGAACTACTTTGTTATTGCTTATATTTCTTTTTTTTTTTTTTTTTTTGCGTGAAATGTTTTGTATTTCACTTGGACTGTGCCTGAAACTGCTCAGTATTGATCAGTGCACTAACCTGGTAAACAAATATAAATAATAATAATAATTAACTAAATGGATCCAATGACCCATTGTAGATAATCTTAGTTCCCGTAGTGTGCTATTTGGTCTTACACCATTACATTGATAAGGTTACTACTGCCTGTCCCCATTATGTCTTATTACTCAAATCCTACCAGTCTTCCTACCACAATCTGACAAATTAATGAGGTGATGCAATGCACCTCTAAAGATACAGGACTTGTGCTTAAAAGATAAAGTGTATTACTGACATTAATGGTATTTTGTAGTTACGTGGCTTTCAGAGGGTGGCTTTGTTAGCCATTAGCCTCACCTGCAGCAGCTCAGACTAGTTTTCTATACTTCTGAAAGACCTAGCTAGATGACATATGGTAAAAGTGATACTGTGCTTTATACCCTGAAGAGAAACTGCTGGCAATAAGTTAGTTACTGGTGCAGGGTTTATTTTAAATCTGAAGCAATTACACTGTTTCCCACCACATGCTCCAGTGCTGTGAAATACTGTCTCCATGAGATGTAGGATGCAATAATTGAGTGTAAAACCAACACCCATGAATGTTATTCTATGCATTATGTTAGCTTTAGGCAACAAAAAACAGTAAAGTTCTTTTGAAGATAAGGCTGTATTGTATGCAGAATTCACTGAGTTCTTTGTCACTGCAGACAAAGATGTGGAATCTGAACCACAGTTTCACATAGCAGGGCAGTTTCCAGCACAGAAAGAGTCTGCTCCTTATGGGAATGAAGCCAAAAGAAAAAAAAAGCATGCTAAGTATTATATGACATTTCTGTTTGAAAGAAAAAGGATAAAGTTGTACCAGATCCATTATTTCACATATAATGGAAATCGATATGATGTACAGATTTACAGTAACTGATAATAAGGCATATTTATTTCTCCTTAAACTACAAAGTGCATAGATAATGTAAGAGTTAGTGCATAGATATTATAAGAGTTATCAGTGGCCATGTGGCTCATTTGCAGTGCTTGGTCTATTGGTTTACTGAAAATTATGCATTTCTTTTCTGTTTGACATTCTGTCTCAAACTTATGAAAATCAACTTAACTCTGTGGTTCTGATTCTGATTCCCTGATTCTCCACTTGCAAATTACGGGGCTTAGATAAAGTCAATTGACTACAGAAAACTCTCAGGTCACCTTTTAAAGAAATTATTTATGTGTCATTGGCTTACCTGGTTAAAAGGTAAAAAAGGTGTGTGTGCGTGCGTGCGTGCGTGCGTGTGTGTGTGTGTGTGTGTGTGTGTGTGTGTGTGTGTGTGTGTGTGTGTAAGTGCACAAGCATGGGTGTGCATATGTGTAAATGTTCACCACTCACCGTAAACCAAGAACCAAAAATCAAGGCTTGACCACACCAACATGGTCCAGGGAAAAGTCAGTGCTGCATCTTGATCTGAATCCAAACTGCTCATCTCCCATTTTACTCTCTACTACTCTGCATATTTGTTTATAAAGCAACCTTTCCAGAACCATCCTACAGTATGACAGGGGTTTGATGCCTCTTTTCTCTTTGTTAGCCAACCAGAATTCCTTCCTAGTCTAGTCCATCTTTTCTATCTCCCACTTTTTCCTACACGCCTTCTTTCTTTCGATGACTTCCTGGACTTCTGCATTCCACCACCAGCATTTGTTATGTACCTTATTTCCATACCTGGCTTGGCTGCATGTCTGTTCTGTAGTCCTAACACATGCTGTTTTGAGGCACTATCATTCCTCTTCAACTCTACCTGCTTCCTTTTCTTCCTGAGGTGATAACTGTTGTATTTTCTCTGAAGTCAACTTCCAGGTTTTCAGCCTACCCTCTGTTGATCTTAAGATTCTTCTCTGACCACTGTTTACAGTTGATTATAGCAAAAAGTTGTGTATACTGTGTGACAACTGTTTCACTGGGGGTGACTGCAATCACTGATTCTACCCAAGTGCCTTTTCTTTACTAGTAGGAAGTCAACCTTATTCACTTTTGCCATTCTTGTATGTGATCTCATGGCTGTCTGTCTTTTTGAACCATGTGTTAGCTACAGTTAAGCCATTTGCCAGACTGAAGTCAAGAATGGCCTTTCCTTCTTTATTCCTGTTGCCCTACCGTGTGGACCCAGTGCTCATATCGTGTTCTGTCTGTCCCAATATATGCATTTAGGTCAGCCATTGTCTGCACCAATTCATGTTCTCCTGCTTTGTCATCTTGCAGCTGCCTTTTCTAGTAGGTCTTGCAGCTGTTGTCTGAATGCCCTCTTCTCCTCACCATTACACCCTGTTGTGAGGCCTAGGCTGAGATTATGAGTAATGGAGTCTGATTGCCATGAGTCTATCACTAATTCTGATGGCATTTCTCTCTATCTTCTGAAGCCTCTCTCTCACCACAATTTCTACAGCATTTCTAGCCTGTCCCCCTCCTGAGTAGTAGACTCTGGATCCCAAACAAAGTTACTTTGCTGCACTGCCCTTCCATCTTGTCTCCTGGATACAGAGGGTGCCCAGCTTCCTTCTTACTGTCATGTCATCCACTTACCAGCTGCATCCTGTCAGTAAACCCTACACTGGGTGTAGGTAGGAATCCTTAGTTCATGTTTGGCAAGTTGATTGATTTTTACGTCCAGCTTTCACTCATAGAGCTGTCCATGTTCTCCTTTCTAGAAGATACTGCACATCACAGTTAATGTCCAAAGAGGTCAGTCTGTACAACTCTTTCTTCACCATCTAGAGTCTGTGCTGTTATCCACAACTCCATTCTAGGGTGAGTTTGAGGTGGAAGCATTCAGCATGTTTTTAGAAGGTGGGGGAACTCCACAGGGAAACAGAGAATATGCAAATTCCATCCAGACATTGTCTGGAGGTCAGGATCGATCCTTGTAACTTGAGCATGAGAGTCAAAGACCTCAGCCATTATGCCAGCTGGTATTCTTTGCAATGTGTATGGCAATTAACAAAGATTAAGTAGAATTCCATTGTTAGTGAGAAAAGGTATGCTTCTTTGTTAAAACTTGAAGATTTCACGATAACTGCTGTGCCCAATCGTAGCACAACATAGTACTGAAACACCACTCAGAAAGAAGTTGCATGCATTTTAATGGTGCTTGTACTTTTCAGAAATACACACCCCAGTTATCTGTGCAAGCATGTATCACATGTGCACACGTGCACTAATGTTAGTGTAAATACAATGCCTTTTCATGCCTTCCTGAAGTCCAAGAGGGCAATACAAATGCTAAACGCTCTTATGATATTATATACACTGTCTTTAAGAAAGCATTTGTATGTACAGTTTAACCTTTCACATTAGATATATATTGTAGAAATATTAATATAAACAGCTATAATGACTACAGTATTATGCCATTAAACCATTATGTTACATATAGTAAAACCAATAATAATAATAATAATGCTATTCTTCATAAATCACATTTCGAGATATCATCCTGAATTTATTGGAGATGTTTCAAAACACCATATACTGAAATATCATCCACGTGGTCTGAATACAGTTTTCCTGATTCTCTCCTCCCTATGAAATCGGGCAAATGACAGTTTCTGTGTTCAGAACAAAATATTAACAGCTAAACCAAACTTTAGTTACCATCTGTTGCTTAGATTCAGATCTCTGAACTGGGTCAGTGGCCCGACTGTGTCCATTTGTCAAGGCAATAGTGCTGACAGATTTCCTTACCCCAGACTTACCAGCTTTAGCATTGCAGTTACTTGGTACTACTACATTTAGATGGAGAGTCTTAAGAAATGAAAACAACATTGAGTAATTGTGTCACATATGGAAATTCCTGTAATTCATCCACTCTGGCCATTTCATAGCCATCTCACATCCGGTATTCCTAATATGGTCATTCCAGTCTCCCATCCATCCAAGGACATGGCCATGATCTGTTTCATGAATCCAGCCTTGGTTAGAAGTATAGTTATCCTTTCATCCTTGTTTGGGTTGGACATTCATCATTCAGGGGCAGGTATTGTTGCATCCAATCATCTCTGTTACGGTGGGCAGTCAGTGGTACTTCTCAAAGTTCTTGTTTGAGTATTTATTTCTTCATAAGAATTATTTTGTTAAGTTGCTTTTTGCCTTTTTGGCTAGTATTCAATGTACTTTTTGTACAAAACATTTTGAGGTAGCAATGGCAACCATACACACTTCAAAAATGCTAAAAAATGTGGAAATTTTGATATGATTGTATCTTCCTGTGTTTCAACTCTCTCTATCCTTATTTTTGCTGCCATTTCTATAAGTGACAATTTTTATATGGGAGTAGTGATGATGGGTTCTTGTATAGACTTTCAGAATCATTACAGCGCCATTGTTTCTAGACTCATTTTTTTGTTATTTGATTTTATTTAGCAGCAGTCATCAGCCAAGCACATTCCCACTATTTTATCAGATTATTAGTCTAACTATCTTGTTGATTTATATCAGTGTTACTTGTTGTGTCTTTCAGCTTTTCCCAGTTAGGGGTCGCCACAGCAGAACTCCAGTCCGCGAATGATTGGCAGTAGATTTTTACGTGCTGAGTTGCCAGCCCTGACGCACAACCTTTAACGAAGGTACGCCCATTCACGCATGTATCCACACAGAAGACGCTATAGCTGAGAATCGAACAGGACAATGTCTTACTGTGAGGCGACAACGCTACCGCAGCACCACCACCGCAGTTTTTATCAGTGTTACTAAAGATTATAAAAACCTTGCTTAGAATTAATGGCTCAATTTTTCCAGCTGTTGGCATTCGTTTCAATTTGTACTGAAAACTGAGTGTGTAGCCCTAGCCTTCATTTTGTCTACATGGTTGCATAATTCTTAGGAACTAGATGTTTGTGCAGTTTTTTTGTTATGTGTTATCTTGATAGCATGGGAAAAAGCTAATTCACGTGACTTAGCATCCGTTTTATTAACTTAAAATATATAACTCTTTATGTGCTTCAGTGATACCCTTTTCTAACTGCAAGTAGTATTTATTAAAATTATTGTGCTATGAAAAAATAAATAAATAATATAGCATGATAGCATGGGACCTCGCTTGTGTTTGGTTCCTAGTGTAGTATGATCTTGTAAGAGTAATTATTTACCAGTGAGATTCTATTCTTTATGGTTATCAGTAATGAAATAGGTACAAAAGTTAGTAAAAATGGTTTTGCAAGTAGCCTATAGTTTTAATATATGGCATTGCTGCACTGACACATATTTAGTCACCTGACTTTTCAGCAATTGGTTAGGTAACGTACTATAGTGGTACTAAACTCAGCAACTGTGCAGCCACTTGCAGATTGGCTCCTTTTGCTACACTGACTGATGCTGTTAATGTGCAGGGATTGTTGCTATATCTCCCAGTGATAGGTCATCATGGCATCCCTGACTGTTCTCTCCAACTGACAAATGAACTTTCCACCAAAACGCAGCACTCTTAGTACTTTTTTCTTGGAATGATACTGAGACCCTACTCATGCCCTTAGAGGTTTAGAGATCTCCAGATACAGTCATAAATAAAAGATTGTTATGGTATAATTAAAAATATTATGCACAGTCAATCATAGAGGTAAAGAATACTGCTAATATAGCATCCAATTCTATGTTTATTTGTATCCCAGCTACATTTAGGGTAACCCCTTGTCCTCCACAGTACATACTTCTAGGTACTATAAATCTTGTACTTCATACACACACCATCAATTACATGTACTAAGTCAAGCAGTATTGCTTGGCTGTATGCCTTATAATCTGTAACAGCATATATTCTTTTGTATTTATCAACTTGTTCAAGTGGTAAGGCATTGGATTCCAAAGAACTTATAAATGAGTTTGAGGCCTATGGACCTGGATCCAAACAATTTTTTCCCAGCAGTTGGTACAGTGGGTTAAGATGGTGACCTGTAGTTCCTGTGGTACAGAGTTTGATTCCATCTGCTCTCAACTGTCTACTGTGTAACCTTGAGCAAGTCACTTAACCAGACAGTAGTTTGGGCAATTGGGAATTTGATTTTTACTATTTGTGCCCTCTAGTCAATAGTGAGAGATTGGTGGTGCCCTGCTCCACAAAAGTTTTGCTACATTGCAGGCCAGAGTGCAGAATGTGATCTTTTAACCTTAAAGTGGGATTTTTTCATCATGAGCCCCCTTCTCAGTGCACTTCATCTCTACATGTTTGACTCCATTTTCCTTTTTATATATCTGGTAAGGTAGTTTGAGTGTTTCCAGGAAGCAAAACAGATGTTTAAGATGCCCCATAGATGTAAAAGAAGACTGCATTTTTTCACAATGCTCAGAAATGGGGTCTTTATAGGATCAAAACTACTATAACTTGCACTCCTTCAAAACCTCTATAAAAAATACTTCAACAACTGCTACAGTCATCCCTCTCCATAAAGGAGGAGTGACTACAGACCCTGGAAATTATTGCCCTATTAGCCTGAGGAGTCTGATATGTAAGGCTATGGAGTGCATCATCATGGACCTAATTAACAAGGATATAGGGAATCTCCACACTCTAGATCCCACACAATTTGGTTTTGGGAAAGATAGATTTTGCCTGCTCAACTTGGTTGACTTCTTTGAATTAGTTACCAGAGTGGTGGATGAAGGTAAGGCAGTTCATACAGCCTACCTCGATCTGGCGAAGGCCTTTGATATCATTCCTCACTCAGGAATTATTGATAAACTCACCAAACTGGGCATTAACCCCTATATCATTTGGTGTGTTGCAAATTGGCTCACAGACAGAACACACAGTGTGAAAGTAGCGGACTCCAAGTCAGACTGCTGACCAGTCACGAGTGGAGTTCCACAGGGATCGATCATGGGTCCTCTCCTGTTTGGCATCTAATTCTCAGAAGTCCAAGTCAACATGAAGAGATTCTGGCTGACCAAATTTGCAGATGACTGCAAGCTGGGAGCCATTATTAACTCCCCAAGTGATGCAGACATCCTACAGAAAGGCCTCACTAAGACCAATGACTGGTGTTGAAACCATGGCCTTAAGCATAATGCCAAAAAATGCATCATCATCCCCTTTGGTAAAAACTCAGTTCCCACGAATAACCATATCGATGCGAGCCCACTGAACACTGAAGGCGTTATAAGAGATCTGGGGACACAGGATGACAGCAACCTCTCCTTCAACCACCACATTGCAACTGCGGTCAGAAAGCCCTTCTATGTGGCACATCTCATTACCAA